>NC_035447.2:70572573-70872573 GCF_002127325.2 Helianthus annuus
GTACTGACTGAAGAGGAGCAGCATTGGTTGCGGCGGCGCAATTCTTGTTCTTCTTCTTCTTCTCGGGACTTGGAGGCTTGAGCAGTAGGGTTGTCGGTTGATGCGTAGTAACTTGATGCAACGACTTGGATGGCTTATCCAGACACCAGCCTTAACTCGCTTGTCGTTAATCTCGGCAGCGAGTAGGTAGGTTTCCTCGATTGATGCGGGTTTGGCGGGCGAACACATAATCTGCACACAATCCGGAAGAGCACGGATGTATTTCTTGATGGTCATCTCTGGAGTCTTGACCTGGTCTGGACAGATAATGCTCAGTTGCTTGAAACGGGCGGTGAGACCAGCGTTGTCGCCCTCCTTCTGCTTGATGGTCCAGAACTCATCCTCCAACTTTTGGCGTTCGTGGGGAGGACAGAACTCGTCCAGCATGATAGCCTTCAGTTCCTCCCACGTCAGCTCGTAGGCAGCGTCGTTACCGCGCTTATTCCTTTCGGCTGTCCACCAGTCCAATGCCCGCGACTGGAAGACACCGGTAGCATTGAGAGTTCGAAGATGATCCGGGCATCCGCTTTGACGAAGGGTAACTTCCACAGAGTCAAACCAGTGAAATAAGCCTGTAGGGCCCTCTTCACCGGTGAACTCCTTCGGTCCACATGCCTTAAATTGCTTGAAACTGAACGAAGCTTTGCTGGGTTCAGTGAGGGTTCGGGATTCTTCCGACGACTTGCTGGTGTTCTCGTACACCTCACTGACAGCTTTCGCTACAGACCTCGAGATGAGCTTGGCGAGACGTCGGTCTCTCTTTTCCTGACGGGTAAGGTTTTGGCGAATTCTTGATGATGACGACATGGTCTGCAATAGACATCGCCATAGGGCTCAACACAACGAATTCGAATCTCGCACGTCTTAGTTTACTAAAGCTTAGAATCACGTCGCATCTCACGTCACGTAACACATATAATCACATAAGCACATAATCATAGAGGCACATAAGCACAGAAGCAGTTAGAGCACATAAGCAATTAAGCAAATAGAGCACTTAATTCCCTAAACACGTACGAAATTTTATCACAGAGGTTGTCAGAAAACAGAAACCTATAACCACAAGTCGAGTGTCGTTCGTTTTGCGTATCGGATAGCATCACATTGTATCGTCTAACTTAGTCGTATAGCGTAGCATAGCACACTGGTTTCGTTTAGATCACATCAACAGGGATTTGAATCGAGATAGGATAGCAACAAAGGTCACGCAGATTGATAACAAATGGAGTAACCAACGAATCTTAAAACACATAAACAGGTCAATCATATAAAATCAACAAAGCAACACTCAAAATCGGAAAATGGATTGTCTGCGGCTACTAGACTTTGACTAACCATGGCAATTTTAACTATTCACAGTTGACTTGTCGTCACTTTCGACTCTAGGGGACATGTTTCTGCCTCGATTCTTGGGCATTATGCATGCGCATTCTAGGCCATACTCGTGAGTTCAGGTCGTTGGAGTCCGTCAAATGCCTTGGCGAGATAAAATAAAGTTGGAATAACTGCCAAGGTTAGGGTTTCACCCCTAGCTCAGCAATTTCTTCCTTGTTTTAAGAAAATTCTAGAGGAAAGTTTTCATCAAATTACGGGTTTCAGCCCTAATTTGGTATAATTCTCCCCCGTTTGTTGATAGAAATTTGCACAAAGTAATTGGCAAAATTTGTAATTTTAGGCAGGAATTTGCGGGTTTCACTCCTAATCCCGTCCAAATTACAAAATTTGGCTCGGAGTTCGGATGTAATGATAGAATAGAAGGAAACAACATAAAATAAGCACATAAACTTGGTCTCTTGGTTCCTAACTATAGTCTAGGTCTCTAAGACAGCGATCCGGACTAGATCGTGTCTAACCTAATTCCCTATAGTTATGGCTCTGATACCAATCTGTCACACCCCAACCGATGGCGGAATCATCGGGGCGCGGCACTGAGCGAAACAGATTGTTCAGAAGTTTCCACAACAACTATCATACAATTCAGTTATATAACACGTCCCATACCGTGTCCCAAATAATAACAAGTTATCATAGAAATCAACTAAACAATATGGGAACTGTTCCGACAACTCAAATCCTTAATTATTACAGACCAAATGTAAATATTGTTTTAAGACTTCTAGACGGCTAACTATAGATCTTACTGACTACAGGTGCCAGTACAAGATCTACAGATAATTATGGCCCTGGAGCAGGTATATGGACACTGTCCTAAGGTCACTGGCTCCTAGAAGCTTATTATTGCCTCGCTTCCCTAGCACGCTAGTAGCTTAAACACCTGTCACATACGTTAAAATAAAAGTCAATACATATAATGTAAAGGTGAGTACACAAGTTTGATATAGCATATAGAGTTCGAATAGTTTACGCATAACCAAGCACGTACACAAGGGCAAACGATGCATGTAAATTATCAACATGGGACCATCGATACCAATGACTTCAAGTTGACTGTCCGAGACAGTTCGCAATACATGATTACCACCGTAATCCATGCAAGTAATTGTCCTTAGCAACCCCCGTGTGAACGGGTGCTGAGTCCAAACTATAGTACTACGTTGCTAAAGCAGGCAGATAGCACTCCACGTGTAAACATAATAAACAGCAATCATTTAGACAAGTAATACATGCAAGTAGGTTAGCGTTCAAATAGTTTGTGTTGTTTGTGAATTTGATAGATTACGTATGTAACACCCAAAAGTGCTGAAGGCAAAAAGGGATCGAGTATACTCACAGTGGTTGGTCGTGGATTGAAGGGAGCACTGAGAATAGGTTAGCCTGAATAGTTCGATAACACAACGATGAGTAACGCGGAAAAAGTAAACAATGTACTTGGATCGAGTAGGCTATTCGATCGGACAGCAGTTCGATCGAGTGGGCTGTTCGATTGGTTTGAAAGTCCATTCGAACATCCATTCGATCGGCCGGCTGGCTCGATCGGCTGGTTCCTTCAAGTGGATTGTTTCTTCCTTTGATGTGAAGGATGTGTTTGTGTATGATGGTTTGTACTACCTTTCAAGTTGGCCGATCGAACAGCTGTTCGATCGGTTAGCCCAACCGATCGGCTAGCACTTCATTGTTTTCAAATATGTCACTCGATCGGTTGGCATGTTCGATCGGGTGACATTCCAAAGTTTCGAAAAGTCTAAGTGTTTTGAAGTATAGTATCTCATGATTCGAGCAGTAATGATTACAATCGAGTGGCGTAGTCGATCGAACAGTACCTCGTCAATACTACACTTTGTGAGTTGGTGGGTCTAAGTGCTAGTCGATCGGTTAGCCTAGTCGATCGGCTGGCATAGTCGTTCGGTTGGGCTGTTCGATCGAACAGCCTAGCCGTTCGGCCAGCTTCTCGATTCGGTTAACCTATCACTTAACACTTGGTTATTCCCGTTAATTGTTGATGTTTTAGAGATATTTTGACTACGAGTTGAACCACAAGCTGAAGTCCCTACTTAGTCTACTGACTCGAGCAGGAATCACCCAAGCTCGGCCAGAGGCGGTTTGGAACTTAAGTTTAACGTCTAACCCGAAATCGGTATATCTCTCGGTAGAACCCGAATCTTGAACCATGTGTTTGTTTAGATTGATTTGTAAATCGGTTCAAGTCTCGTTTTCACCTTTTTGAGTGTAAAAGAGTTGAAAGATAGATGAAAACCCATCTTCCAATCCTTTTCCACCGTGAAATGTTAAGATCTTTGGAAGATTTTAGGTTATTTATATGGAAATCGGTTAGATCTAAGTTATTCATGGTGGAATGATGCCAAAACTTAGTGTTCTTGAAGAACACATGATGACATCACCCAAGAACACCTAGATCTTGGCGATTTCATGGAGGAAATCCAAGTTTTGAAAGATAGAAAGATGGAGAATCGATTAATGAACAAAAACGTACAAGGATTAGAGCGAAATACTTACCGGTTTGAGAGAAATCTGAGATTTAGTGAGAAGAAGAGGCTGGTCGGTCAGAGCTTTTCCAAAAGTGGAAAGCTTGACAAGGACAGCCCTATTTATAGGCTTCCAAAAGAGGAAAGGGTCAGCTGATCGAACAGCATCCCTGATCGAGCAGCTGCCCGATCGAACAGCCTGTTCGATCGGCTAGCCTGTTCGATCAGGTTGCCCTGTTCGATCGGCTAGCCTGTTCGATCAGGTTGCCCTGTTCGATCGGCTTGCCTGGTTCTGAGTGTTTCGCGACGATTTTTGATATTTCGACTTCGATGAACGATGATTTGAGGATGATAGAATTCCTAATCAAATTACTTTTAGTCCCAACTACTATATCTAACATACAAGCATCCTTACACCACGATTTGGATTCGATTTCGATTGAGTTTGATTCACCTTTGAGTCTTGATTGAGTTTGATTGATTCACCACACACTTTAACATAAAAGTAAACATGCACAAGTAACACGTAAGGCGCACACACACGTATAAAAGCATTAAAATTATCCACACTTGAGTTCGATGATTGATTTGATTAGCTTGATTATTGATTGACTAGCTTTATTGCATTGT
Organism: Helianthus annuus; assembly: GCF_002127325.2. NCBI lineage: Eukaryota > Viridiplantae > Streptophyta > Magnoliopsida > Asterales > Asteraceae > Helianthus > Helianthus annuus. Next base: position 70,577,127 of record NC_035447.2, read on the forward strand.
TACTTCCTATTATTCACAGTCGGTCGTTGATTCACAGTTCGATTATCGGCCGATTTGTTTGATTATACAACACTTACTCCAAATAATAAGAAAATCAAAATGAACTAAAATGAAATTAATCTTTATTAACCTTTAATTCCAATAACAGTCAACACTTGACTTTGACTTTGACTTTTTTTGGAAAACACGGGGTGTTACAATGGGGGCCGGCTGAGGCCCGGCTAAGACCGGCGCCAGTTCCCCACACCGCCCCCCACTCCTCCGGCGCGGCAAGATCGGCTCCCCACAGGCGGATGAGACGGGCCTCCCTCCTCTCTCCTAACACACACACATCTATACATACATACATATATATAGGATTAGGTTCAAGAGTGAACACTAGTGTAGCTTGCGAACTGAGTGAACTAATCCTGGCCATACACGTGTGTAGATCAATGGCCAGGATTTGATGTTGAAATACACTAGTGTATTTTACGATTTGATAATGAGATCTTGGCCATACACGTGTATAGATCAATGGCCAGGATTTGTTCACTCAGTTCGCAAATACACTTGTGTTCACTCTAGAACCCCACCCTATATATATATATATATATATATATATATATATATATATATATATATATATGGAGCCGCTAAAATGAAAACCACCTTCAGTTGTAAGAACCACGAGAACCACTCTCCACCAATCATAATCAGGCAACGAAAAGGGTAGTTTGGTCATTTACCCTAAATGTCTAATCTCACCCCTCTCTCTTCATTTAATTCACACCCTCTCTCCCCTCTCCTCTCTACTATCTTCTATTTAAAATATGCAGACTTCAACCTATCCATTTTTTAAACCCTCACCCCCTGTTTCTCTCTCTTTCAACTATCATTACCGTCGCCATCGCCAGCGTCGGTGGTCGTTGCCGGCCGTCCACACGGCGGTGCTGCAGCCGCACAATTCCTCCGCCACCCCTCTCTCTCTCTCTCATCGAGTTCCTCTCTCTCTCCGTCCCTTTTCTATGTCTGGTCGCTGCAGGCCGTCACTACCCCCCCCCCAAAAAAAAAAAAAACCTAAACCACCCCCTCCCCCCCCCCCCCCCCCGCAGCTAAAATGCTAAAAACTAAACCCTCAAAAAACCTAAAAAAATCTAGTTTTTTTTTAATATTTTTTATATAAAAATCGCTACTTTTAGTGGCCAAAAAAAATTTTTTTTTTTGCTTCGAAAAGTAGCGATTTTTATATAAAAAAATATTAAAAAAATTGTGTGATTTTTAACTATTTTTAGGCATTTTTGGTTGTGTTCACATTGGTTCTCGCAATAAGAGGTGGTTCTCACATGATCTTCTCGCAATATGGGTTCATCCCCCACCCCCTAGGTCCATCCCCTCCAAGCCGAGCCTACGTGGCGCTGACGTGGCGGCCCATCCCCTTGGGGATGAGGCTCTCCATACCCTCTAGTCTAAGTTAGTTTCTATATGTAGTGTTTACAAAACTGACTTATTCTTTCTATATAAAAAGTCATTTTAAAAAGTACTTTTGGGTTTGTCAAACACCTTTTCTCCTTATTATTTTTTTTGTAAAAGTCAATAAATTATAAGACCGTAGGGTATGGTGGGGCGTGAGTTGGGGGCATGGTGCGACACGTGGAGTATGGGGCACCCAAGACCAAAAGCCAATTTCAAAGGGGTATGGTGGGGCGTGGCTGGGGTGGCGTGCTAGTGCTCTTGGCTAATGAGGTTTCACCATGTCATGTGGGTAGCCCCGCCTAACGCCCGTGTTGAATCCCATGCCAATGGGGCCACGCCCAAACCCAAGCCTACCCGGGGTGGTGGCTTGGGCGTTTCTCGCCAACCCACAGCCCAACCCCCACCCCATACCCTATAGTCTAAGGAGGTGTAGAAAAACTTAGCCAAACACCCCTCACATGGATGATTTGTGTACGGTGGTCCTGAATCACAAGTTATAATTAATCCACAGGGATCACAAATGCAAATACCTAATCAAAAATACAATTATAATGTATTTACGTAGGGTTCCAGGTTAGTTTTTCGTCCCCTTCTTCATGAATATTACATTTCATTTGTTTTGGTTTATGTGTATGCAAAGTGTTGGGATAAAAAAATTGACATTTATTTTTGTGATGTATTTTACATTTCACAAATTGGGTTAGGATTAATATGTAACTCGCAAGATTTTTCCGTGCGTTGCGGCGGGAACTTAGTTGATTCGTGATGGTATCAGTATGATATCAACACTTGGTTTTAAAGTAATGATATTCATGCAAAAGAATATGTTTTACATCAAAAACTATAAAAATGAATGTCGGTTCCGTTAATAATAATACCATTACCAATGTCGATAAAAATCATAAAAACGAAGACCGGTTCCAGTTCTGATAATAACAATACAAGTACCGATGCCAATATAGGTTCGATTCGTCACTGTACTATTTTGAATAAAACTCTTTTTTCAACAAAGTTCATACATGAACGCGGTGAAAAAAAATTACATAGTTGCATATTCATCTTAAAAAGGATATTGAACGCGAGTTATTCGAGAAAAATCAAATTAAATAAAAAACTAAATTGGTTAAAAATGTATATTATTTAAAAGCATAATGGGTGAAACTAGAACATAAGTTTTTTAATATAATAACATAAAAAACTTATGTTACTATTCATCATAGTTCTAAATTTATATATTTCGCACGTGATGTGGCGGGAATTTGGTCGGTACGGCTCGGTTCGTAACGGTATTACTATGGTACCGGCATTCGGTTTAAAGTTAATGATATGCACAAATAAATGTGTTTTACACTAAAAAGTAAAAACCATTAAAACAAAAACCGGTACCGGTTTTGATAATAACAATACAGCTACTGATGTCAAATAAAATCATAAAAGCGAATACCGATATCGGTTCCAATAATAACAAATAGTACCAGTGCCGGTATTGGTTCAGTTCATCACTGTATTCTCTTGAATAAAACTCTTTTTTCAACAAAGTTTATACATAAATATCGATAAAAATTATTAAACACGATCACGTATTCAGCTTTTAAAAAAGATAATGAACGTAACTTATCGAAAGAAAATCAAATGAAATAAAAACCAAATGGGTTAGCAATGTATATTATTTAAAATATAAGGGTTGAAATCAAAAATTAAAAAAAAAAAAACTTTGAGCATAATATTTATTTTACTATTCATGGAGAGTTTGAATTTGAATTTGAATTGAATTGAATTGAATTGAATTTATATATATTATTTAAATTAAATTATAAGGGTTGAAATTAAAAAAAATTAATATAATATTTATTTTGCTATTCATTGAGAGTTTGAATTAATAATAATAATAATAATAATAATAATAATAATAAAATAATAATAATAACTAGTTATAAAAACTGGCGTCGAGTTGCGGCGAACTTGTTTTGTTATTTAGTCTGTGTTTATATGTGTTTGAAATCACTACAAGCGCGTTGCACACGGAATCGCTGATAAGAATAAAAAGAAAATGTAGAAAAAAAACACTAAAAAGTAACCCAAAGAAAATCAACTAAAAAAGTTGTATGGTAATGATGTTGTTCGGTAGAAGCCCGTAGTCAGAGATGAGCAAATAGTAATGGGTACTAGTACCGAATTTCCTGAACCGAAAGATCCTAAGTGTCAGTTCGGTACTGACGTTTGGCGTTCCTAGAATCGGTTCGCTACCGGTTCTTACCTTCATATACCGATACCGTAACCGGTATTTTCGGTACCAATACCAATTCGGTATCAGTTGGCACCGAGCTCATCCCTACCCCTGAAACTAAAAAAAAAGTTGTACGATATCGTTGGTGTTCGTACGGTACCTGTGATCAAGGATGAGCAAATGGTACTGGGTAGCAGTACCAAAGTGTTTTTGTTCTTTTAGAATTCGTATGTAGAACATATGGGTTATCATATTTCCATGTGTTAGGATCTTAAGCAAAATAATATTTTTTAGAGAAAAAGGGCCTTGATTTTTAGGCCTTAGTTGAGCCGGCCCTCTGTGGTGACGATACGGTTATTGGTAGGGAGCGGAGACTAATAAAGATCTTTGTTTCTATATGGTTGGATGGAAGTCACCTTTTATATGGGAAGACGGACACACCAAAGTCAATGCCATTTTATGGCTGGTCAATGCTCCGGCGCAACTGCCACAATGAACAAAAAAAGAAGCAAGGAATAAGTCGGGATTGACGTCACAATAGTTGTGTTTATTTTTTAATTGTTAAAATCAGAAATAAGGCCCTTGAAATTAACACCGGTTAACTAATGAACCATCTTTGAAAGCAAACAAAACCTAGAGGTACTGAACCCAGAAAAGTTGTGACCTACGGAACAAATCTGTATTTGACTAAACAACAAGAAGCAAAATATAATTTACTCTTGAAATTAATTGATATGTAAAAGGGTGTGTATGTGTATACATACGCACAAACACAACCATGTAGATTTCAATTGTACAATGAATTATTTATTATTGGTTAGTATAATCTCCTTTTGTTTTTCTTTGTATTAATCTTTCATGGTGAAGGTATTTATTTGTAAATATGTCTCTCATTTAAAAACCGAACAAGAGTTAAAAGTGGGCTCAACTGGACTACGGCTAACACTTTTAATCCTCAACCAATGGCCTATTTATGAATATCGTTAAGGCCCAATTTGGTAGTTACTAGTATAATATTTTTTTCCAAGATATAATATAACCTAATCTTGCACTTACAAAAAAATTTGAACCTACACCACGTTTAGGAACCAAACATGAAGAAACACCAAGTTAATCCGTAGGTTAACTTGTGGGATTAGTCTCGTTCAAATAAGGTTAATCTTCTTTCTTCCTCAACTGATTACTGAAGGGGTATGGTCTCAAATCCTGCACCGACATGCGCAAATACAAGCATGGGTCGCGCGCAGAAGGCCATACCCAAGTAAAACGTATGTGACACTTAGTCATTTTCAATAGATCATGGATTGTGAACTCGAATATGGTATTTCATTTTTAGTGCTTTAATGTCCATCATTTTGAACTTTTAAATAGTTTGAATCTTAAAAACCAATACCAACATCAACAATGTTCTTGTTGCAACTTCAGTCACATGTTCCTTATGAAGTGTTTGTTTTTCATTTACAGCAACTGCTCAATCTGTTTTGTTGTTTCACTAAGCCACATCACACATTACACAAACACACAATAAACAAGAAAGGAACATTAAACATGTAAAAAAGGAAAATGAAAATATTATTGAAAAATCTCATACATATTGGATAAAAGTTGGGTGTGAAGAGGCCTTTGGCCAAATGGCATTTGTGAATTCCCTAACTAGCAGTGATCATATCACTATAGTCATGATTAGCAGTAACGATCAAGTATAACTAAGTAACTTTTTTAACAACATACACACCACATAATATCTACTTCTAAAATCCACCTATTACCTATTTTATAAAACTTGAACCTGCATCACTGTGATAGAAATAAACACCTCGTACGTTAAGAGGTCATCTACATAACTAATTAGCTACAAATAGTATCATTTGTTTGTAATACGACAATATGTAGAACAGATAGATGTACACTTGCGCATGCAATAAAAATACGGTGTGACCCAACCCGGTCGGAAACAGTGCGATTTTTTTTTAATATTTAGCGATAGACAATCTATTAAGGACCTCACGTAAGAATTCAAATTATTTTTAATTTTTTGTCTCCATTACTACATTTGTAATTATAGTAAATATCTTCCTCGTTTAGCAAATATTGTGTAGTTGTCCATTATGATGTATTTGTTTATGTATTTTGTGAAGACAGTATAAATACATAAACAAATACATCGTAATAGACAGTTATAAATTATAGTAAATATGTTCCTAAATTATAGTAAATATGTTCCTCATTTAGCAAATATTTGAATTCTTTATCTCTATTACCACATTTGTAATTATTATAAATATCTTTCTCATTTAGCAAATATTGTATCGATGTCATACATCGTAATAGTCAGCTATACAATATTTGCTAAATGTGGAAGACAATATAAATACATCGTAATGGACAGCTATACAATATTTTCTAAATGAGAAAGATATTTAGTGTAATTACAAATGTAGTAATGGAGGCAAAGATTTCAAAATAATTTGAATTCTTGCGTGAGGTCCTTAATACAATTAACCCTTTAGATTTACGACCCCATGAAAAAAAGTTTTATGTCCACCATTGGTCAAACTAACATGCCAAACTGTTACTACACCCCGCACCTGCGCTTATGTATGTCAGTCGATCGATCAACAATCTTGTGTTTTTGCTTATTTGGTTTTCAGATTGGAAAGTGGATTAAAACGACCAAATCCGAACCTCCCGAATAATATATATGTTTTAACAGGTTTTTCTTCATTTAAATGTTTGCATTACGAGTAGATTGTCGATAACTAATATCATTATTGCTAGTTTTTTTTTTTTTTTTTTTTTTTTTTTTTTTTTTTTTTTTGCTTCATGTGTGTGTGATAATACAGATTATATGCGGAAATAATTATCCATTTATTGCTCTTCCATAAATGATTAATTTAAGATATTACAAGATGGGTGTAAAGGAGATTTTCTTTGCATCTCAATCTCAAAATAGTATAAATAATAATGGATTTGGTTTTAGGGGTTGAAAAGACTAAAATCTTTATCATGCGTAGACACATCATACATGATTATGTTTTAGTGGTTTCTTTCTTAAAACACAAGTTCCAAACGTCGAAAGTTGAAATTTGCGGCAATAAGATTTAAAACCAAGCATCATCACATACATATATGTTTCGGCTAACAAGATTCAAAACCGATCATCATCATACATTTTTTTTCTTACAATAAGATCCAAAACCATCATCATCACATGCTTTCTCTATGGGAAGACATGTTATAGAGGACCGGTATGTCATCGGGTCTCAAAATGTTTCAAGTTTTCTAAAACATGACGGTTTCTCTAGTAATCCTCGATCTAGCCATGATATAAATGAACGCCTTCGACATGCAACCCCAACTTTGCCTCTTCAAAGCACTCGATTTCAGTCTTCACTTCTTGAAGACTAGACACTATTCGGACCCTTCCCAGAATTGTGTATTTTTCAAAGATAACCTTGTCACTTAGCCCTATAAACGCCAACATGTAGCAACTCATCCTAGCGTTGAAGTATAATATCGCGGCGTTGTCAATATCTTTGCTATAGTTTGGCTTCACAACATGCTCCTATAGTTATATTATCATCTCTTTGGTGCCACTATTGTTTTTTTTCATGATGTAAGTGTGACTTATATATTTTGCTTGTAACATGTTCTGCCAAACATGTTTAGGTTGATATACATTTTGTCTTTGAACACATATTGCATTTGGATTAATTTGTGTGCTACATGTTCCCTTCTTGATGCGGGCCCAAGCGTGGAAGAGCGGGCCATCCGGTACTTGGAGGCCCAGGATCGCGTCACAAAAGGGGCTTCATTGAAATGGCTCTAACTTGGGCTACGGGAGTCCGTTTGGGGCGTGTGACCAGTCAAAACGAACGGGAGAACAAGCTCTATCTTGCTGCAAACGCCTATTGCGGTTTGGGTCATCGTCCGGGCCGAAAAAACGCTTATTTCTATTAGTTTTTTCCATTTTTATGTTTTTTCAAGTATTTTGGGCATTTTGTTTTTGGGCTTGTGTTTGGCCTGTTGTCTTTTTTAGGCCCGTTTCGAATTTCTGTCTCTATTTATGTATTGCCCTAATCATTTGATGAATCAGAATTGAATTTTGAGAAAAACAGTTTTTCACTTCAAATTCCGAGCCCTTTGGGTTGAATTTTGGGGTTGGGGAAGAACAATACGGGCATTCACAGAATCAACGTGTTTGATCTTCATTATCGTACTACTCACTACATCAGTTGGTATCAGAGCCAGGTTCCTGGCTCAAAATGCCTCCGAGGAGAAACAACAACAGGCCTCTCGATGAAGTGTATGAACGAGAGTTGGAGCATCGACTCATGGCGAGAGTGGATGAGCGGTTGGATCAAGTGGTCAATCAGTTGACTGATCGGATGGCCGATTTGATCAATCGTAGGAGGCAGGGACCCAATGACGGGTATGGTTCTGATTTTAGTAACCCATTTGGTGACGGTTCGGCTTCCGAAGACGAACAGGAAGGGCGACCAAGGGGTGAACGTGGAGGGGGTAACAGGCGTTGGGATTCTGGGATTAGAGTTGATATTCCAGAATTTGATGGGTCTAGTTTGAATCCAGAGGGGTTCATCGATTGGTTGGCTACCGTGGAGGAGGTGTTTGAATACAAGGAGGTGCCTGAAAATAAGCGGGTGGCCTTGATCGCTACCAGGTTACGTGGTAGGGCCTCTGCGTGGTGGCAACAATTGAAGTTAACACGAAACAGGCTCGGGAAGTCAAGGATCGTGACATGGACCAAGATGAAAAAATGCTTGCGGTCCAACTTTTTGCCTCATAACTTTCAAAGGTTGATGTACCAGCGTCTGCAGAATTTAAAACAGGGGGCTAAATCGGTTGATGATTATACAACTGAGTTTTACCAGTTGATTGCAAGGAATGATATTCAAGAACCGGAGGAGCAACTTGTCTCCCGGTATATTGGGGGTCTAAGGGTTCAGATCATGGAGGCTGTGAATCTTTTTGATCCGTTAACCATTCCTGAGGCACACCAACGGGCGTTGGCCTTTGAGAAGCAAAACCGTCGGGTGGGCGGTTCATTTACCCCCGCTGGGGGAAACGTTGGGTCAGACAGTGGGGCACCTCGTGGCGGGCCTAGTCAGGGGAAGCCGGGGGGTAGTAATACCGGGCCTACTTCTAAGGGGGCTAGCAGTAGTGGTCCCAGATGTTTCAATTGTGGTGAAACAGGCCATCGTCAAGCTGAGTGCAAAAAGGCTGGTAAAAGACACTTATTTGCTGAGTCTGAAGATGAACAGTATGAAGAGTATGAGAATAACCCAGTCTACGATGAGGAAACTGAATATGAAGAGGAGGTTGTGACCGGTGATGTTGGGGTGAGTTTGGTGGTTAGACGTTCTTGCTATACACCAAAGGCAGATGGGGATGATTGGCTGAAGCATAACATCTTCCACTCAACATGTACTATTTTGGGAAAGGTTTGCACGTTCGTCATCGATTCCGGGAGTTGTGACAATCTGATTTCTGAAGAGGCAGTCCAAAAGTTGGCCTTGAAGACAGAGAGTCACCCGAAACCGTACAAGCTTCAATGGCTGAAAAAGGGAGGTGAAGTGACGGTATCTAAAAGGGCACTTGTTTCAATTTCCATTGGGTCCACGTACAAGGATGATGTCGTGTGTGATGTGGTCCCTATGGACACGTGTCACTTATTGTTGGGCAGGCCTTGGGAGTACGAGCGTAATATAGAACATAACGGGCGGTCCAATACGTATAGTTTCCTGTTTGGTGGTGTGAAGATCACTCTTGTTCCTAGCAAGCCTAAGCAATTAGCCACGAAACAGTCGGGCACTCTGTTGACCATTAGTCAGTTTCAAGATGAGTTGGAGGAAGCAGACAATGTTTTTATTTTGATTGGGAAGCCTGTGGCCGAGGAAGTCGACATTCCTGAATGTATGGTTCCGTTATTCGAGGAGTTTGTTGATGTTTTCCCAGATGATTTACCTGCCGGGTTGCCACCCCTACGAGACATCCAACATCACATTGATTTGGAACCGGGGTCCCAGCTACCCAATAAGCCCCATTACAGAATGAGTCCAAAGGAGCATGAGGAATTACGTCGGCAGGTTGAAGATTTAATTTCTAAAGGGTATGTTCGGGAAAGCATGAGTCCTTGTGCTGTTCCTGCTCTGTTGACTCCAAAGAAGGATGGGACGTGGCGTATGTGTGTTGACAGTCGTGCAGTCAACAAGATCACTGTGAGGTACATGTTTCCTATTCCTCGACTTGATGATTTGCTTGATCAAATTAGCGGTGCCACTATTTTCACGAAACTAGACTTGAAGAGTGGGTATTACCAGATCCGACTCAGGCCTGGGGATGAGTGGAAAACCGCCTTCAAGACTCGTGAGGGGTTGTATGAATGGTTAGTGATGCCTTTTGGCTTGTCCAATGCCCCTAGTACGTTTATGCGGGTCATGAACCAGTTGTTTAGGCCCTTTATTGGCAAGTTTGTTGTGGTTTATTTTGATGATGTTCTTATTTATAGCCCTAATTTTGATGAGCATGTGAAGCATGTACGGCAGGTTTTGACCTTGCTCCGAAGGGATAACTTGTATGCAGCCAGAAAGAAGTGTGTCTTTATGGTCCCTAAGGTCCTGTTTTTGGGGTATGTTGTTTCTGGTGACGGGATACAGGTGGATGAATCCAAGGTAGCGGCTGTTAAGCAGTGGCCAACCCCCACTACAATAACTGAAGTACGTAGCTTCCATGGTCTTGCTTCATTCTATAGAAGGTTCATTCGAAATTTCAGTTCCCTTATGGCACCAGTGACTGACTGCATGAAGGGAAAGACCTTTATATGGACTGAGGAGGCAGAATCAGCTTTTCAGTTAATCAAAGAAAAGCTTACATCGGCACCAATTCTTATTTTGCCAGATTTTTCTCGGGTTTTTGAGTTGCACACAGATGCCTCGCAGGGTGGTATTGGGGCAGTCCTAAGTCAAGGGGGGCGACCAGTTTCTTATTTCAGTGAGAAGTTGACTGGGCCAAAGTTACGTTATAGCACTTATAATCTTGAATTTTATGCAGTGGTCTAGGCTGTGAAACATTGGCGTCACTATTTGTTTCACAAGGAGTTTGTTTTATTTACAGACCATGATTCGCTGAGGCATATCCGCAGTCAAGATAAAGTGTCACATAAGCATGCTCGGTGGATGGCTTTCTTGGAAAAGTTTACCTTTGTTGTGAAGCATAAGTCTGGAATTTCGAATCGTGTGGCAGATGCCTTGAGCAGGAGGAGTAGCCTGCTTGTTTCTATGAGAGTTGTTGTACCCGGGCTAGACAATCTCATGGAACAGCTCACAGCAGATCCATATTTTTCTGTAATTTTGCAAGATGTGCAGTTTGGGAAGAGGGCAGATTTTCTTGTGCATGATGGCTTTCTTTTTAAGGAAAATCAATTGTGTATTCCCAATTCCAGCCTCCGACTTCAAATAATTAAAGAACTGCATGGAGAAGGGCACGTGGGAAGAGACCGTACTTTACGACTGGTGCAGTCTTCTTATTTTTGGCCTACTATGAGGAGGGATGTTGAACGGTTTGTTAGACGTTGCAGGATCTGTCAAGTTTCAAAGGGCACAGCTACCAATGCAGGGCTTTATATGCCTCTACCCATTCCTCAGCAACCTTGGGTAGATATTAGCATGGATTTTGTGTTGGGGTTACCCCGTACTCAGCGTGGTAATGATTCGATCTTCGTCGTGGTGGACCGGTTTTCTAAAATGGTGCACTTTATTCCTTGCAAGAAGACAACGGATGCAGTTAATGTGGCTCAGTTGTTCTTTCGAGATATCTATCGTTTGCATGGTTTGCCGTCTTCTATAGTTTCTGATCGGGATACTCGTTTCTTGAGTCACTTTTGGCGCAGTTTATGGAAAATGGTGAACACTCAGCTCAATTTTAGCAGTGCTTATCACCCACAAACTGATGGGCAGACAGAGGTTGTTAATCGATCACTTGGTAATCTTTTGCGGTGTCTTGTGGGTGATCATGTGAAGTCGTGGGATCAAAAGCTTTGTCAGGCTGAGTTTGCTCATAATCATGCTGTTAATAGGAGTACTGGGTTTAGTCCGTTTGAGGTGGTCTATTCTGCTAAGCCTCGGGGTCCTCTTGATTTGATGTCACTTCCTTCACCAGGTTCTGTTCCCAAGAAGGTGCAAGATTTTGTGGTTGGGTTACATGATGTTCATAAAGCTGTGCAGGATAACTTGGCCAACGCTAATTCAAAGTACAAGCAAGCTGCAGATCAAAAGCGTAGGCAAGTTGATTTTGAAGAGGGTGATTTTGTTTGGGCCATTTTGACTAAGGATCGCTTCTCAGTGGGGGAGTATAATAAGTTGTCAGCCAAGAAGATTGGGCCAGTAGAGATTGTGCAGAAGATAAATTCTAATGCCTATCGTCTGAAGTTACCAAGCCATATTCGTTGCTCTGATGTTTTCAATGTCAAACATTTGCTGCCTTTTCATGGGGATTCGTCTGATGATGAGGTTGCTGCGGATTCGAGGTCGAATTTTGTCTACCCAGGAGGGAATGATGCGGGCCCAAGCGTGGAAGAGCGGGCCATCCGGTACTTGGAGGCCCAGGATCGCGTCATAAAAGGGGCTTCAGTGAAATGGCTCTAACTTGGGCTACGGGAGTCCGTTTGGGGCGTGTGTGTCACACCCTGACTTTTGCGGAAGCGTGTGCGTGTGACTTGATCAGTTTTCATTGCATTCAATTATAACAAACAACTATATGATTAATATGATGTTCATCCATTCAAAAGTTTAAAACATCACAATCACAAGTCATTTAAGTTTCAATCAACATGACCTCCGGTTAAGTTACAAACCAACAAAAGCGGATGACATCTAAACTTGAAATTTACATCATGAAAACAACACCCGCGCCCAAGATCCATCTTGTTTCCTGAAACACATGTAATTTTGAAAACATCAACAAAAGTTGAGCGAGTTCATGCGTTTTGTATGAGTTCCAATAAACTTGTAAACATTTGAGAGATTCCTTTGAAAACAGGTATGTAAAGCGTCTATGAACAGATCAATTAATGTTTTGCAAGGACATTAATATATGTGAAGACATAGGGAGTACCCAACCCGAGTGGGCTATTATTAGTGTCGAATCCCCTCGACTGTGTCGAATCCCCTCGACTGTATCAAATCACCTTGACTGTGTCAAATCACCTTGACTGTGTCAAATCACCTTGACTGTGCCAAATTACCTTGACTGTTGTCGAATCACCTCGACTGGGACACAAAAGCACTCTAAGTAGTCACAAATGGACCATGAGTGGGGCTCGGCCGTACCCGTTAGATCTAACCTTTGTCCATGTTTCTTATGAGAGTTATTGGCATTTCAGTTTCAGCCTATGCTCACATGATCTAATAGTTCATTTCATAGCCAAATCATACCATTGAAACATACGTAACATGTATTTCACCCCCGAGAGTTATAAATCCGAAAATAGTTAAGAGAAAAGGGGGACATGAACTCACAGCTTTGCGTTCCTGAGAGAGAGATATTCAATCAACGTGTTCCGTAAATGCGAGTCAACCTACAAAGGTTCTAACTCATTAGACACGTTGGTCCTTCCTAGGCCTTGTACTCGTTGTTCATCTTGAGCGTTTATCATTTTCATTTCGTTTTTGGAACACTTGTGTATTTTAGTAATATGTTGGCATTTGTTTTCTAGCATACTTTGAGTTGAGACTTTATATTTGTTACACAAATATAATGCCGTATATCTTTTATGGATTCAAGTGTTAAAAATATTTATTTTTAACATCGCCAATACGTTGTTGTATGCATACGACATTCTTGCGAGAGTTCACTTCAACAAGTGTGTGTGAGTACATCATCATGGGCGTGAGTCTTTTATACGTATGTGTATCCCGTATTGTACGTGTAGGTATACCGTATTTATACGTGTAGGTATACCGTATTATACGTGTAGGTATACCGTATTTAATGTATTTGCATAATATATATTTATAAAAAATATATACAAATATTTTACCTTGGGCTTAGCCCACAATTTAGTGTTTTGGGCTTAAACCTTATTTTGTGGTATTTGGGCCTAGCCCAAGTTCTATAAGTTATTGGACCTAGCCCATGTTAGTATTGTAAGTGGGCTTTTGTAAGTAATTTAGGAAATGGGCTTTTGCCCACGTATTTAAGGTATTGGGCTTAGCCCAATATTTATGTTATTCCAAGCCGAAAATTTAATTCTAAAGGCCCAAAGTTATATAACTTAATCCAATATTTATGTTCTTGAATTTGTGACAAATTTTTACTAAGTAGGATATAACTATATTAGTAAATTTTTAGAACCACACTTAGTGTTACTTTTATTATTGTACTTTCCGGCTTTTGTTGTCTTGGACATATATGCGAAGTGTCCAAAAGTAGTTTATTTTTACACTTGTGGCAACGTTTGGTTTATATGTGTAGTTTTGTTCGATGTCCGTTCGTCCGTGTTTCATTGTCCGTTTATTTGTGTTAACCATAATATATATGGAACCTCATATGTATAAGTTTAGTGTATTTTCCAAGTGTGGTGTATTTTTATATTTGGTAGTATTCTTCCTACTACTAATACATACACCCATTATACAAGTAGCATACACCAAATATAGTATTTTTAACATATGTAAATATAATCTTCACAAAAATTATGTTTATTGTCTTATTTAAAAACTTTACCCATTTTATGTTATTAAAGTATCCTTTTGAGTTTATATAAACTCTTGGATTGTTAGGACTTAACCATCGTCCTTAGGATTTGTATAATCATGATTAGAGTCGCTAATCACAATTAAGTTTACTAATCTCCATTAACCATCTTAATCACCCCATTAATCTCTTTTTAATCGCGATTAGATTTTTATGAAATTTCGCCATAGTTTCCCTAAACTATGGCGTTTTTCCCATGTATTCAAAACATGTTTAAAATCATTTCCAATTTACCATCAACATCAATTCACTAATCTCAACAATTTACAACATTAAGTAAACAATTTCTACCACTTATTTCCTTAAATCATGAGCAATTATATATATATATATATATATACTACTAATTTAATAAATATATATTTTTTTAAATCCAAGACTTTTATGTCTTGAAATCCAAGACTTTTAAGTGTGGTTTTCATAACCATTTATTAAATCACTTGTTATTTTGTAAAAATCACATTTATTAGTTCTTAATCACCATGTTTAGTTCATAAACCCTTAATCTTTCAAGTTTAAACACATATATAAATAAAGCTCATGGATTTAAGGGTGATGATCTTTCTTGATTTAAACTTCTAAGTGTTTAAATCACATTTTTAAGCTTAATATAACAAGATCATCACTTATATAAGTTACTACACTAAATAAACAACATGATCATCATAAATCTCATGACTAATCATCCTACTTTAACCAAAAATCAACATGATCATACAACTCATTCAACACTAATACACATAATAATCACATAATACTTCACATTTAGTGAGTTGTTAAGTTTTGGTTTAGGGTTTTAGGCGAAATTTTTCTTTGATTTCAAGATGATCAACAAGTACCTTAGTAATCTAGACATAATAATAAACTTAAAATGATAAGTAAAAGGCTTACAATTTTGTAAGTGTGTTAAGATGATGATTTAGAAGAGATTAAGCTCCAACCAAAGCCATAAGAATGCTCCATGCTTACACCTTCCATAGATGATGTTGAAATGGGTTGTTAGGGGTTGAAATGGTGATTTTTATGGCTCAAAATGAAGGGTTTGTGGGCTTTGGGGGGCTGCCGAAATATGAGGGGATTAGGAGGTGTTTCTTGGTTGAAAAATCTTGAATAAAAGTGATAAGTGTTGGTGATATGATATGTATGACAAGCTGGTGAATCAAGATCCCTAAAAGTCTTCAAATAATCTCCAACACCATACTTCTTTATCCACAAAATAATATTGTAGGATGATTTCATGTGGGGTCCCCCACATGAACGAAATGGGGGGTATGGTTTAATATTATTATTATTATTATTATTATTATTATTATTATTATTATTATTATTATTATTATTATTATTATTATTATTATTTTATAAAACATGTGATTATAAATATAACTAGGATATATTTTAGTAATTAGATTAATTAGGGTATTTGGGGTGTTAATGATAGTTTAGGGTTTTAAGTATAGTCTAATTTGTTTATTAGTTTAGTGGGTATAGATTTTGGATAGTAAAAATGACGCTAGTTCGCTCGTCGGTTCGATATCGGGTGCTATATAAAAGACGCTATATAATACCGGGAGCGATGGTTCTGTTTTACCATCGATGCTATGACGTTTATTTAAGGCGTTTATGATGCCAAAATAGCTAACTAGTTCGCCAGCCTTTTAGTTTAGGAGATTGGATGGTAGAAATACAAGCTCGAATTTGGACAGTGTGTGAAAGTCGCGGCGTGACACCGGGAGTATATGTTTCGGGTATCCCATTGATATGCCCAAGCTTATTTAGGGTGTCATATATTATTTAAAAGTCCTATGGACATTCAAAATGCCAATGATTATTTTTTTTAGCTTCGCGGACAACTTATTTTTGTTCTAATTTAGCGCGGAACGGACAAAGTGTAACTATGTGAATTTACCGGAAAGTTATTGTGTTCTAGTGTTTAGTGTCCCTAGTTAGGGATTTTTATTTGTATTTCATCTACCAAGTGCGTTCATGCCCTTCATCGCTTGTTCAGACAGTTTTCGGAACTTGCTGCCATGAATAGTGTGCTCAGGTGAATAGTGTTTTCAGCATTTTGCCAACATATTAGGACATAGTTTGCAGTTTTCTTGCGACGTGGCGATTGTGTTAATATTGTTTAGCCTTTTTACCCATTTCCTATGATTGCTAGATCTTATACGACCTAATCATGCAGTAATCCATTCGTAATGAGAGAAATTAAACGTTAAATCAAGTGTTGAAGTTGTACGGAAGTACCATTATTTTTTTCAGTTGTCACATTCTCCCCCCGTCAAAAGAATTTCGTCCCGAAATTCAAGCGTGCTACCGGTTGCAGGGGTGTTTTGAAACAGGTGAGGGTACTTGGATTTCATCTGATCTTCACGTTCCCACGTATACTCGGGGTCGTGACGCGAGTTCTAACGAACTTTAACTAGCTTCCTACGACTCCTCCGTGTTTTGGGGACCTTCCAGTCCGTAATCTCAATAGGTTCTTCAGTAAATTGGAGTTTATCGTTGACATGTATCTCGTCCGCTGGGATGACGACTGTTTCTTGAGTAGGACTTTTCTTGAGATTTGACACGTGAAACGTGTCATGTACACTGCTCAGTTCCTCTGGTAGTTTTAACTTGTATGCAACAGTTCCGATCTTTTCTAGGATTTTGAAAGGTCCAATGTAACATGGGTTCAACTTTCCACGTTTACCAAATCTTACTACGCCCTTCCAAGGCGAGACTTTCAACAATACTATGTCTCCGACCTCGAAAGCTAATGGTTTGCGTCGTTTGTCGGCGTAGCTCTTTTGTCTATCATGAGCCGTCTTGATACGGTCTCGTATCTGGATGATCTTGTCAATGGTTTCCTGGACCACATCCGGACCAATAAGTTATTTATCCCCGGTCTCCGTCCAACATAGCGGGGACCGACACTTTCGTCCACATAATGCTTCAAACGGGGCGGCCTGGATGCTAGTGTGATAACTATTATTGTACGAGAACTCCACTAAGGGCAAGTGAGTATCCCAGTTTCCACCCAAGTCCATCACACAAACATGTAACATGTCCTCCAAAGTTTGTATCGTTCGTTCACTTTGGTCGTCCGTTTGAGGGTGAAAGGTTGTACTAAGATTCAGTTGGGATCCAAAGGCCTTTTGGAATGATTTCCAAATCCTTGACATGAACCGACCTTCTTGGTCCGATATAATAGAAACAGGCACACTGTGCCATGCCACAATCTCCTTAAGATATATTTCGGCTAGCTTCCAAGTGCTATCCTTCTCACATGTGGGTAAAAAAAATTGTGCGGACTTCGTAAGTCGATCAACGATTACTCAACCCATGTCGTGACCTCTCGAGGTTCGGGGTAACTTAGTAATGAAGTCCATCGCTTTGTTCCCATTTCGATATGGGAATTTCAAGTTGTTGCAGTAATCCTGAAGGCTTTTGATATTTCGTCTTAACCTTAGCGCATGTAAGGCATTTTCCGACATAAGTAGCAATGTCGCCCTTAAGGTTAGGCCACAAAAAAAATCCTTTTAAGTCTTGGTACCCTTTATCTGACCCTGGATGTATAGAATACCTTGACTTTTGAGCCTCGTCTAAAATAATAGTCCGTAGGTCGCTAAAGAATGGAACCCAAACTCGCTTCAGGGAGTACAATGTTCCATCTTCCTTGGGCAACAATTGCGCTCCCATTCCACGTAATGCTTCAGCTTATAGGTTCTCTGGTTTGAGCGCCTCTTGTTCAGCCTCACGAATCCGAGTAGCGGGATTTGTCTATATGGTCATCTCCAAGGCTCGCATCCTTAGTGGTTTTTGCGCACTCCCTACGGCTCAAGGCGTCTGCTACAACGCTCGCCTTGTCCAGGTGATACTTAATCTCATAGTCGTATCATTCAACAGTTCAACCCATCTTCGTTGTCTCATATTCAAATCCTTCTGATCAAAGATATGTTGCAAACTCTTGTGATTAGTAAAGATCGTGCAACGTTTTCTATAAAAGTAATGGCGCCAAATCTTCATCGCGAAATTCACTGCACCTAGTTCAACGTCGTGCGTGGTATCATTCTTCTCATGCACCTTCAATTGATGTGACGCGTACGCGATTCCTTTATCTCGTTGCATCACCACGCAAGCAAGACCTTGTCGAGAAGCATCACAATATACCACAAATCCATCGGTACCGTAAGGCAAAGATAAGATAGGTGCGTCGCAGATGCATTCTTCAATGAATCGTTTGAAATAGCCCGCTAACCCCAGAAATTGTCGTATCTCAGTTGGCGTCTTTGGGACTTCCCAATTCTTGATTGCTTTAATCTTGGCAGGGTCAATATGAATTCCATTCTTGTTCACCGCGTGACCTAAGAATTGCACCTCGCGAATCCAAAATTCGCACTTCGACAGCTTGCACACAACAGTTCCTTCTTCAATAGTTCTAGGGTAGCTTGCAGATGTTGCTCACGTTTTTCCTAGGCCGGCTTACACACCCGATTCATGAGGTCCATGAATACCGTCGGCGTGTTTGTTAAGCCAAACGACATGACAAGGAAACCGTAATGTCCATAGCGAGTTCTAAAGGCCGTTTTAGGGATACTTTCTTCTTTTATTCGCAGTTTATGATATCCCGACCTCATGTCGATCTTGGAGTAGTAGCTAGAACTTTGAAATTGGTCGAGCAAGTCATTAATTCTCGGTAAGGGGTACCGATTCTTGATTGGTTAGCTTGTTTAACTCCATGTAGTCTAAGCACATACGAAAACTGTCGTCCTTCTTCTTGACAAACAATACTGGAGCTCCCCAGGGTGAGAAGCTCAGCTCGATAAGTTCTCTTGTCTAGCACTCTTTCAGTTGAGTCGATAGTTCTTGCATCTCGGACGAAGCTAATCGATAAGGTGCTTTCGCCACTGGTGCCGCTCCTGGCACTAGGTCTGTCTGAAACTCCATTCGTTGCTGTGGAGGTAACCCAAGCAAGTCTTCGGGAAAAAGACTTCTGGAAATTCCTTCACAGCGGGGATGTCTTCTGGGTCTCCTTATCGACAATATGAGCAAGGATGGGTATGCACCCCCCTTTCGGAGGCACTTCTGCGCCTTTATGACCAATGTGGGATGTTGCAATCCACCGCCTTATGGGCCCAGCGTCCTTGCATCAACTACATGAAGGACGCGTACCATAGTGTTTCATCATTCGCAAGAGGGATGCGAATGATTTTCTCATGACAAGCAAATTCGGCTCTATTCTTGGGTAGCCAATCCATGTTGACTACAACATCATGACTTCCCAAGTCAACAGGTAATAGAAAATTCCCGCTCTCTAAGTTCCAAAGTACAACCCTTAATCACCTCATTGCTTTAACTAACTTTCCATTTGCCAATTCTATAGAATATGGGACGTCTAGCTTACTTGAAACTAAGCCAAGTGTATTCTTAAATTCTATCAAACAGAATGGATGTAGAGTGTTGGTTAATAGGGAACGTACCCGTAACCACATTGGGATCCTAGCGTGCTTCACGAGCTCTGATCGTGAAGTCTCTTCCTTGCTTGGTTCTTCTTGGGGCAATCTTTTCTAATGTGTCCCACGTCACCACAATTGAAGCAACCTGGAACTCTACCGTTGTTGTTTCCGCCTTGGTTGTAGCTATCGTTTCTTCCTCGATTGGGATATCTTGCCCAACAGGCATCCTTGCTGTGTCCCTCTTTTCCACATCTTTCACACTTAGGTCTCAGGCAACGACCTTCATGGTGAAACTTGCATTCGTCACATCTCGGCTTAGTCCCGAGATAAACCTTTCCCCTGGCCTTATTGGCGGCTCTATAAGCTTTTATGTCATGAGGCGGGTTTGCTTCCCTTTTTTTGTTTGCATTAGAGTTGTCATGACTTACTTGAGTGTCTTTCTTCAGGTTTGAAAACTTTCTTTTGTTGTCGCCCGAAGACTCCATGTGAGTCACTTTCTTGTTTGTCTCAGATTTCGAAAACTTTCCCATACGAAGAGCTTCTTCAGTAAGTGTAATGCTCAAATCGATAGCCTCTGAGATGGTTGGAGGCTTTGCAGCAGTAACCATGCTCAAGATTTGAGGTGCAAGTCCCCAAATAAACCGCTCGATTCTGTTGAAATCCGGATCGACAAGATAGGGAACGACCATTGATAAATCATGAAAACGCTGAATATACTCGGCAACCTTTGGTCCATCCATCTTCAGATTCCAGAATTCGGTTTCCAGTTTCTGGATTTCAGCTCTTGAACAATATTTCTTGCGCATTAATTCCTTAAGCTCATCCCAGCTGAGCGCATATGCAGTAGTTTCACCAAGAGTTTGAACTTGGAGGTTCCACCAGGAGAGTGCACCATCCAAAAACAACCCAGAAATATAAGTGACTCTCTGTTCAGGTGCACATTTGCTCATTCTTAGTACGGAGTCGGTCTTTTCAACCCAGCGAACAAAAGCGACGGCACCTCCCGTGCCATCAAAGTTTAGGGGTTTGCAATCCAGAAATTGCTTATAAGTACAGCCTGTAACACATGTAACACAATTCACGAGCGAGCATTGGCAAAACACAATTGGAATTATCCAAAGGATTTGTAATGTGTCTTAGGTGACTTAACATTACCAGTTGGAGGGTTATTTCCGGAAGTGCCACCGCTGTGTTCTGAGCGGTTGGCCTCGTGTTGTGCAATTGCCTGCGATATGCGTTCCTGAAGCTCGGCTTCTGTCCTTGGTAACGTGTTAGTGTCTGTGTCACGTCTGGACGACATTTTCTTCTAACAAGAAGTATCGGGTAGGTTAGACAACATTCACTAAATAATTGTCTATGAGGTATATATGTATATATACAATCATCACAACAAGCAAACATGCAATCACATAACATCACATGCATATATAATCGACAATGTATAAATAAGAAAACAACCACCGAGCTTTCGTATATGTTTGACAACTTGATGCATTGTTTTTAGAAAAATAAAAATAAAATGGACTCGAGGTTATACCACCTCGGTCATACAAGTTTCATAATACAAAAGTAGTGACTATTTTCCTTCTACATTGGTCTTCTTGGGTCTTTAGTTTTACAAAAACGGGCATACTTCCCAAAAGGTGGGGGGGTTGTGCATTACTACCACGTATAGGGGTGATAGTGAAAACGCAGAGATAAGGTTGTGAGGGTACGTGACTTCTTCCTTGGAACCGAATTGTGCCTTGTGGCAACCGTAGAGCGTTTTTTTTTTCCAAGGTGCGAATGTACTACTCAAACGATGGGGTGCTGCGGGATAGAGAGTGTAGAGTTACTGGCAGGGGTGTTGCTGGTGGAGATATAGGTAGTGGGTGATAGGATGCATGTGAGGTGAAGGATGAGAAGAATCTTTTCTGAGTGTTAGTCATCTTCACTTGCTTAGATACCGGTCCCAAACGACTCGTATTACGGGTAGAAGTCTTAGGCACAAAGTAGGCAAAGGCAAACTTCCTACTTTGAAGTGTGTTATAGTAACTATCTCGGTTAGTGTTCTATTAGATGAAGGTTTAAACAACTTAGAAAATTTGAATGGGTGATGATCATTAGCTTGACCCGCAGAGTCCACCAGGATTTCCATGCACTACAAGTTGTTATTACGTGGGCCCCCGTAATAATAAATTGTCTTGCATGGTCACCCTAATTTTTCTCTCGTTCAAAGCAGCCGATCAGTCAGAGAAGGGACACTACTGTCTTCATACCTTCAACATGGAAAAGACCTTTATAATGGTCCACGCGCCAACGTCATGCCGTTATGCGCGAAATGGCACAATGCTTAGACGAAGTAGGAATAAAGGGAGTTTCCTAACAACAGTAGTTGGAGGGGCACCTTCAAGATGAGTACCTCATCTTCCTTTTCTGGACAAGATTGTCGTCAATCATGTTTCGTAAAAGCCACAGGGACCTCGTCCTGCTGATAAGGTTGTTGTCCAAGGTTACCACCTCCGCCTCACCGTCACTGTCGTAGTCAGGCACCTTCACATTCGAGAGGGAAGAACAACCATCTTCCACGGAATTCAAGCTCAGGGCCTCGTTTGGTAACTACATCAGCCATAAGCTCCGCAATAAATGCGAGGTCAATAGTCTCATTGTGCGAGTCAAGAATAATAATAGGATTCGAAGTCGAAGGTATCTCGTTCCCGTCAATAATTATTCCGTATACATATATGAATATATATTAATGACTAATAATGTTACTTAGTATATACATGCAAATAAATGCAACATGTTACATATAACTCTCGTTTGTTCTTTCGCGGGTCATTTCGTCTTTGGCAAGTCTATATCGCATAGACTATACCTCAATTGGCGCAATAGTCGGGGTATTCTCCCTCCCTACTAATGTCCTTGCTTTTGTCTTTCCTTTGAAAATGTTTGATTCATGGATCTTGGCGCTTTCGTAAATGCAATGAAAAACCCTTTTGTAAAAATGTTTTCGTGAGAGAATCCTAGTGATTGTAGTCTAGACTCGAGAAGGAATCCTAGTTCACTACAATCGAGGCTCTGATACCAACCTGTCACACCCTGACTTTTGCGGAAGCGTGTGCGTGTGACTTGATCAGTTTTCATTGCATTCGATTATAACAAACAACTATATGATTAATATGATGTTCATCCATTCAAAAGTTTAAAACATCACAATCACAAGTCATTTAAGTTTCAATCAACATGACCTCCGGTTAAGTTACAAACCAACAAAAGCGGATGACATCTAAACTTGAAATTTACATCATGAAAACAACACCCGCGCCCAAGATCCATCTTGTTTCCTGAAACACATGTAATTTTGAAAACATCAACAAAAGTTGAGCGAGTTCATGCGTTTTGTATGAGTTCCAATAAACTTGTAAACATTTGAGAGATTCCTTTGAAAACAGGTATGTAAAGCGTCTATGAACAGATCAATTAATGTTTTGCAAGGACATTAATATATGTGAAGACATAGGGAGTACCCAACCCGAGTGGGCTATTATTAGTGTCGAATCCCCTCGACTGTGTCGAATCCCCTCGACTGTATCAAATCACCTTGACTGTGTCAAATCACCTTGACTGTGTCAAATCACCTTGACTGTGCCAAATTACCTTGACTGTTGTCGAATCACCTCGACTGGGACACAAAAGCACTCTAAGTAGTCACAAATGGACCATGAGTGGGGCTCGGCCGTACCCGTTAGATCTAACCTTTGTCCATGTTTCTTATGAGAGTTATTGGCATTTCAGTTTCAGCCTATGCTCACATGATCTAATAGTTCATTTCATAGCCAAATCATACCATTGAAACATACGTAACATGTATTTCACCCCCGAGAGTTATAAATCCGAAAATAGTTAAGAGAAAAGGGGGACATGAACTCACAGCTTTGCGTTCCTGAGAGAGAGATATTCAATCAACGTGTTCCGTAAATGCGAGTCAACCTACAAAGGTTCTAACTCATTAGACACGTTGGTCCTTCCTAGGCCTTGTACTCGTTGTTCATCTTGAGCGTTTATCATTTTCATTTCGTTTTTGGAACACTTGTGTATTTTAGTAATATGTTGGCATTTGTTTTCTAGCATACTTTGAGTTGAGACTTTATATTTGTTACACAAATATAATGCCGTATATCTTTTATGGATTCAAGTGTTAAAAATATTTATTTTTAACATCGCCAATACGTTGTTGTATGCATACGACATTCTTGCGAGAGTTCACTTCAACAAGTGTGTGTGAGTACATCATCATGGGCGTGAGTCTTTTATACGTATGTGTATCCCGTATTGTACGTGTAGGTATACCGTATTTATACGTGTAGGTATACCGTATTATACGTGTAGGTATACCGTATTTAATGTATTTGCATAATATATATTTATAAAAAATATATACAAATATTTTACCTTGGGCTTAGCCCACAATTTAGTGTTTTGGGCTTAAACCTTATTTTGTGGTATTTGGGCCTAGCCCAAGTTCTATAAGTTATTGGACCTAGCCCATGTTAGTATTGTAAGTGGGCTTTTGTAAGTAATTTAGGAAATGGGCTTTTGCCCACGTATTTAAGGTATTGGGCTTAGCCCAATATTTATGTTATTCCAAGCCGAAAATTTAATTCTAAAGGCCCAAAGTTATATAACTTAATCCAATATTTATGTTCTTGAATTTGTGACAAATTTTTACTAAGTAGGATATAACTATATTAGTAAATTTTTAGAACCACACTTAGTGTTACTTTTATTATTGTACTTTCCGGCTTTTGTTGTCTTGGACATATATGCGAAGTGTCCAAAAGTAGTTTATTTTTACACTTGTGGCAACGTTTGGTTTATATGTGTAGTTTTGTTCGATGTCCGTTCGTCCGTGTTTCATTGTCCGTTTATTTGTGTTAACCATAATATATATGGAACCTCATATGTATAAGTTTAGTGTATTTTCCAAGTGTGGTGTATTTTTATATTTGGTAGTATTCTTCCTACTACTAATACATACACCCATTATACAAGTAGCATACACCAAATATAGTATTTTTAACATATGTAAATATAATCTTCACAAAAATTATGTTTATTGTCTTATTTAAAAACTTTACCCATTTTATGTTATTAAAGTATCCTTTTGAGTTTATATAAACTCTTGGATTGTTAGGACTTAACCATCGTCCTTAGGGTTTGTATAATCATGATTAGAGTCGCTAATCACAATTAAGTTTACTAATCTCCATTAACCATCTTAATCACCCCATTAATCTCTTTTTAATCGCGATTAGATTTTAATGAAATTTCGCCATAGTTTCCCTAAACTATGGCGTTTTTCCCATGTATTCAAAACATGTTTAAAATCATTTCCAATTTACCATCAACATCAATTCACTAATCTCAACAATTTACAACATTAAGTAAACAATTTCTACCACTTATTTCCTTAAATCATGAGCAATTATATATATATATATATATATATATATATATATATACTACTAATTTAATAAATATATATTTTTTTAAATCCAAGACTTTTATGTCTTGAAATCCAAGACTTTTAAGTGTGGTTTTCATAACCATTTATTAAATCACTTGTTATTTTGTAAAAATCACATTTATTAGTTCTTAATCACCATGTTTAGTTCATAAACCCTTAATCTTTCAAGTTTAAACACATATATAAATAAAGCTCATGGATTTAAGGGTGATGATCTTTCTTGATTTAAACTTCTAAGTGTTTAAATCACATTTTTAAGCTTAATATAACAAGATCATCACTTATATAAGTTACTACACTAAATAAACAACATGATCATCATAAATCTCATGACTAATCATCCTACTTTAACCAAAAATCAACATGATCATACAACTCATTCAACACTAATACACATAATAATCACATAATACTTCACATTTAGTGAGTTGTTAGGTTTTGGTTTAGGGTTTTAGGCGAAATTTTTCTTTGATTTCAAGATGATCAACAAGTACCTTAGTAATCTAGACATAATAATAAACTTAAAATGATAAGTAAAAGGCTTACAATTTTGTAAGTGTGTTAAGATGATGATTTAGAAGAGATTAAGCTCCAACCAAAGCCATAAGAATGCTCCATGCTTACTCCTTCCATAGATGATGTTGAAATGGGTTGTTAGGGGTTGAAATGGTGATTTTTATGGCTCAAAATGAAGGGTTTGTGGGCTTTGGGGGGCTGCCGAAATATGAGGGGATTAGGAGGTGTTTCTTGGTTGCAAAATCTTGAATAAAAGTGATAAGTGTTGGTGATATGATATGTATGACAAGCTGGTGAATCAAGATCCCTAAAAGTCTTCAAATAATCTCCAACACCATACTTCTTTATCCACAAAATAATATTGTAGGATGATTTCATGTGGGGTCCCCCACATGAACGAAATGGGGGGTATGGTTTAATATTATTATTATTATTATTATTATTATTATTATTATTATTATTATTATTATTATTATTATTATTATTTTATAAAACATGTGATTATAAATATAACTAGGATATATTTTAGTAATTAGATTAATTAGGGTATTTGGGGTGTTAATGATAGTTTAGGGTTTTAAGTATAGTCTAATTTGTTTATTAGTTTAGTGGGTATAGATTTTGGATAGTAAAAATGACGCTAGTTCGCTCGTCGGTTCGATATCGGGTGCTATATAAAAGACGCTATATAATACGGGGGGGGATGGTTCTGTTTTACCATCGATGCTATGACGTTTATTTAAGGCGTTTATGATGCCAAAATAGCTAACTAGTTCGCCAGCCTTTTAGTTTAGGAGATTGGATGGTAGAAATACAAGCTCGAATTTGGACAGTGTGTGAAAGTCGCGGCGTAACACCGGGAGTATATGTTTCGGGTATCCCATTGATATGCCCAAGCTTATTTAGGGTGTCATATATTATTTAAAAGTCCTATGGACATTCAAAATGCCAATGATTATTTTTTTTAGCTTCGCGGACAACTTATTTTTGTTCTAATTTAGCGCGGAACGGACAAAGTGTAACTATGTGAATTTACCGGAAAGTTATTGTGTTCTAGTGTTTAGTGTCCCTAGTTAGGGATTTTTATTTGTATTTCATCTACCAAGTGCGTTCATGCCCTTCATCGCTTGTTCAGACAGTTTTCGGAACTTGCTGCCATGAATAGTGTGCTCAGGTGAATAGTGTTTTCAGCATTTTGCCAACATATTAGGACATAGTTTGCAGTTTTCTTGCGACGTGGCGATTGTGTTAATATTGTTTAGCCTTTTTACCCATTTCCTATGATTGCTAGATCTTATACGACCTAATCATGCAGTAATCCATTCGTAATGAGAGAAATTAAACGTTAAATCAAGTGTTGAAGTTGTACGGAAGTACCATTATTTTTTTCAGTTGTCACAGTGTGACCAGTCAAAACGAACGGGAGAACGAGCTCTATCTTGCTGCAAACGCCTATGGCGGTTTGGGTCATCGTCCGGGCCGAAAAAACGCTTATTTCTATTAGTTTTTTCCATTTTTATGTTTTTTCAAGTATTTTGGGCATTTTGTTTTTGGGCTTGTGTTTGGCCCGTTGTTTTTTTTAGGCCCGTTTCGAATTTCTGTCTCTATTTATGTATTGCCCTAATCATTTGATGAATCAGAATTGAATTTTGAGAAAAACAGTTTTTCACTTCAAATTCCGAGCCCTTTGGGTTGAATTTTGGGGTTGGGGAAAAACAACACGGGCATTCACAGAATCAACGTGTTTGATCTTCATTATCGTACTACTCACTACATCACTTCTATATATGAGGACAACAATGTACAATATTACTAGTTCTTTTAATACTAAGTGTAAAACACATGTTATCTTCTTATTTTATATCTGAATTGCTTCTCAATCATCCCACTTGAGCACATGTTACACACTTAATTAATTACAATTTTTATTTCATATATCCTTAATTAATTCAACATTATAAGTTATTTTATGGGTTTTAACAAAGTAGTTGAGATGTAACATCAAATTTTTGGTGAGATTAAACTTAACAATTCAAGAAATGACAATATATGCTAAAATCAGGATTACAACTCAATATCAATATTTTCCATATCGTTTGATGTAGACTTGAAACAATAACTCAATAAACACATGATGAAAAATGACACCTCAAACGTGTGGATACTATTATATTTACATTCTTGAAGACTCTAAATCGTGTGATTTACATAAACTGCTAAAAAAACTTCGATAAGAATCCATAAAACGATGTTTTTGTGTTTGATTTTGGGTCTTATGGATGCCACAAACTCATTAAGATATGTTTAGGAAAAAAATCAATGATGGCGATGGCATTGACGAAGAAGATAAGCGTTTTAAAAGCACGATAGGTATTAGACATATAAAATAGAAAACGTAATGAGTTAAAAATCAAAACCAAATACTGAAGTTTAATCTTATTTAATTTTATAAATTTGTTTGACGGTTTAAACTTACATGCATAACACATATTGGTGTAAGATTAATGGTGTTTTAAAGGAATTTTGTTTGTTAAATGTTAACACAAGAAAAGCATGATAAGGAAAACTTAACACCTTAAATTCATGAAACGGGACCCACACCAACCCTACCTGTTAACACGTGTCACATCACCAATGGTTGGAAGTGGGCCCACCTTTCTCACACATAAATATTCTTACATATCTAGGATTTTCAACATTGTGTCATTTGATCATTTCTTTAACATTACAAACATTTCAAAACATCACAACCACCATAGAAAACTAAGGCAGAAACTTGAAGTTTAGATGGAAAGCACCGATTCATCAACATGTTCACAATACCCGAATCTTCCACCCGGGTTTCGGTTTCATCCGACAGACGAAGAACTCGTCGTTCATTACCTAAAGAAGAAAGCTTCTTCGATCCCTTTACCTGTTGCCATCATAGCCGAGGTTGATCTTTACAAGTTTGATCCATGGGAGCTACCAAGTAACAATAGTTAAACATGTTTTGACTCGTTTGAGTGATCAAGCATATAATTTATACGGATAATCGTGTTTTTTTCATTTTCTTTGATTAGGTAAAGCTATTTTTGGCGATCAAGAATGGTACTTTTTCAGTCCACGAGATAGAAAATACCCTAATGGAATGAGACCTAATCGTGCGGCCA
Source organism: Helianthus annuus (assembly GCF_002127325.2). Lineage (NCBI taxonomy): Eukaryota > Viridiplantae > Streptophyta > Magnoliopsida > Asterales > Asteraceae > Helianthus > Helianthus annuus. Next base: position 70,606,200 of record NC_035447.2, read on the forward strand.
CATCGGGGTATTGGAAAGCTACCGGCACCGACAGGCCCATTATGTCATCGACCGGCGATCAAAAGGTTGGAGTTAAGAAGGCACTTGTTTTCTATGGCGGAAAGCCGCCAAAAGGAATTAAAACCAATTGGATCATGCATGAATATCGACTTATCGAAAATGCTTCTTTCAAGGCACCCGCCGTCAATTTATCAAAAAAGAGCTCTTTACGGGTACATTATGTGTATATATTATGTTATAAAAGATTGAAGATTTATTTTCTAGTGTAACCTTGTATGTACCTGTATATGTATGTAGCTTGATGAATGGGTTTTGTGTCGTATTTATAAGAAGAACAACACGAGTAGACCGACAGACAGGGATCCGGACCATGATTACATGGAAAACATGATTGCTTCCAAGACTACAAACTCCAACGGATTGATCGAAAACAATCAAGAAACTTACTTTGAAATCCTGAACAATGAAGACGGGTCAAGGATTCGACAAAGCAACTCTATATCTAAACTGGGTTCTTCGAGTTCTTCATTAAAATCCGGTGTTTCTTCGATGATTTTGAACCCCGCGAAACGCTCATTCCCAACTACTCACTACTGGAATCTTGATTCCGCCGAGAAAAGGTTTCATTCCGACGAAGACATCAATGGAATGATGGATCGGAATGGTTCATTCATCTCTTTGTTGAATCCGACTCAACAAGGGATTAGTGGATTCCATCCAAATGCAGTATTGGGTTCGCTTGGTGATTCTACTTTCCCTTATCATCTTTCTTCACTAAATTGGCATACCTAAAGTTTTACTTTTAGTGTTTGTTAAGTGAAGGAGTCATAGATGGTATAAATCTTTATAATGAAAACGTTACTATGCTAATAATAATTATAATTGTAACTATTCATATAAAGCTATAAATTTGTTGTTGACATGAAATTCTTATCGAGTTATCGATTTTCCCCCAAAATACTACACTTATAAAACCCCGACTGGCTAAAATTCTATGAATCGGTCAGTGTATTTTTTTTGAACGGCCAACAAACTCAATCCCAAGCACTCTCGGGGCACCCGCTGGACAAACGGAGTACTCCGAGAGTAACCCGAGTCCACCACCAATTCCGGGGAAAACCCGGTAACCCATCCGCCCGTAGGCACGACAGTGAAATTACCGGTAAAACCCGTTTGGCTCAAGGATCCAACCCATGTTTCCCTGGGTCTCCTATCATTGCCCACCAGTGCCTCACTTTGCATCAAGTGGGAGTCGAACCTACATCTCTCAAGAGAAATGCAAGCCCTCCACCACTTGATCTAAAGAAATGCATCGGTCAGTGTATTTAACATAGACGTTTCTTCTCCCTCCCAATAAAGTAAGAGAGGTTCTATCATTAAACTTAAAGTTATGGCTCCGCCATTGAAAATCTATCATGCAATATATTTATTGTTAAAGAACTTTACTCAAACATATATGTATAGATATATAGTTGCCAAAAGCAAAAATGTTTCCAAACATATAGATCCATAAGAAAATAAAACATGGAGATCTTTGATCCAAAACAAGATTAAATAAGAAGAAGAAAGTTGCCATTCAATATGCTACAAAAAAAAACCATGGAGAAAGTTGCATGATTCTAAGACTACTATTGATCATCTCCATCATGCTAAACCAAAAACTATTTTCCTTCTTTAACCCTAATATAACTCAAAAAAGCTATGTCAGTAATGTCGTTAATTGATAACGACATGCAAAAATAACCACCTCTTAGGATATTAACACGGTTAAAGTTGACGGTAGGTCTTTACCTGGATCTAGAATGGCGCGTCTAGGGCAATGAAATATACAAGTCATAGTTTTATGATTGCTCTAGATCTGACATTCCCGGGTACTACGCTTGAAATAGATATCTAATGTCAGCAAAAGTAAGGCGAGTCTGCAAGCAACCATTCTTGTCGTCTCCAAATGCAGACGCCACCATTTCTCTTTTCTTTTTCTGCAAAAGATTAGAAAACTCATTTAGTAACTGTAGTAACTGTAATAGATATTTCACAATGTTTTTTATACCTGAAGAGCTAAAATACGATCTTCAATAGTATCTTTAACAGCCAACCGCAAAACTGTAACTGGACGTGTTTGCCCTATCCGGTGGGCCCTATCAATCGCTTGGTCCTCTATTGTTGGGTTCCACCAAAGATCCAGCAGAATCACATGACAGGCAGCAACCATGTTTAGCCCAAGACTAGCAGCTTTCAGTGACATAATTATAACAGTTACCTACAAAAACAGACAATAATTTTATAATGAGACGACTGGTAAAAAGTTTAGTATTTAGTTTTCTTTGGGTCAATTCGAGTAAACTTAATATGAACCCGAACACGAACCGTTCAACCTGAAATTTTTAATTTTTTTTTTCGCAAATTAATATATTAAATTATAAAATCTTAGGTCAATTTCTCTTTTTAAGTTATAATTATGGCATAAAATACACACCCAAATTTATTTATAACATAAAACATACTGTAAAATAATATAGTATAATATAAATGGGTTAAACGGGTCAACCCGCCAACCCGACCGGGTTGACCCAAACCCAAACGGACCCATTTAGCTAAACGGGTTCACGGGTGCAACCTGAAACTGACCCGAACCCATTTAGACTAAACCCAAACCGCGATATTTTGTGTTGGATTGGTGTTGTGTTTTCGGGTTGTGTCAAAAATGCACACCCCTACCCATAACCCAATCCCGCACACAAACCTCAGGAAGCTTGTTGAAATCCTTCACTGCTTTATCTCGGGCAACAACCGACATTGTCCCATCAAGTCGCCTGTAACCGATCGAGGAATCTTTAAGACAAACTTCAAGCAAATCCAGCATCCCTGTCCACTGTGAGAACACAATCGCTTTCTCCCTAACAACTGAATTTCCTTCAGTTTTAGTATCATTCACAGTTACAGTTATATCCTTGGGTTTTGCAATAGTTTGAAGGACTTCAATGGCAGCTCTAATTTTTGAGGAATCAAGTGCCTTAGCAGCCTCAATTTTCAAGGAATCAACCGGTTCATTGGTCGAACAAGGTTCTGTAACCTCAGATTCCACTGAATCACGGTCCATAACCGAAACTGTAAGCGCTGATTTACAAAATACTGAAGATTTATTAAGAAGCTTTTTACACTCTGAGGATGGACACTGGTTGTCGTCAGTTGAAAGATGCTCAAGGATGCACTGATTGCAGAAAACATGTTCACAAGTTGTTACAACAGCATCTTCAGGTGGATCCTGTCAAATTATTCATACAAATAAGACAATGAGTGAAATATAATAATAGTAAATAAACAAAACTTTGCTTATTTATAATGAGTGAAAAGATATTCTGTGCGTACATTACATATGCTGCAAATTGCTAATGAAGCTTCTAAACAGTTTAAAAGGTGTTTTAGTTTTTCTTGAGGAAGTTGTTTTGCCTTTTCAACAGATAACCTCCAGTCGGTACTTGAGCGACATCCTCTAACGAGCAAAGGGTGATCACATGCTTGCCGAAGGCGTAAAAGCATTAATAATATGTTTACGTAGTTTTGTTTGACCGTGCCAGCAGCAGCATATTCCTGACATTAAAAAGTTCAATGTTATTGCATTAGAATAAATTTATAAAAAACGATAGAAAGGATGACTACGAAGATGAAATAACCACTATGTAATAACTGATATGTTACACCAGATAGTGCCCACGAGTAATGAACATTCTGCAAAAAATTGCTTCATAAAGTACAAAAAAACTGGTACAAAATCAGGCTTTGCATAATCAAAAGCTGAAGATCCGGTTATATATAAACAAGAGTAAAATGCCATTTTGGTCCCTGAGGTTTGGCCACTTTTGTGACTTTCATCCAATGGTTTGTTTTCCGCATCTGGATCCAAAAGGTTTGAAATTTTGCCATTTCCATCCAAATCGTGAACTCCATCCATTTTTCTCCGTTAAATGACGGGCATTTCTGTCTTTTTAGACATTTTTATATAGATAAAAACACTATAAGAAATAAAGATCAACCACTGTTGACTTTCTCCCCACCCAAACCCTTTAATAATCACAAAACACTGTCTAAAAAGATGAAAATGCCCCTCATTTAATGGAGAGAAAATGGATGGAGTTAACGAATTGGATGAGAATGGCAAGATTTCAAACCTTTTGGATCCAGATGCGAAAAAACAAACCTTTGGACGAAAGTCGCAAAAGTTGCCAAACCTCAGGGATGAAAATGCCATTTTACTCTATAAACAACAAAGCAGCTTTTAACCCGACGGTAGTGGATTTTAGGCAAATCCCATAGCAAAAAGGCAGGATGATATTCGCTAGAAGGCTAAATCATCCATAAATAAAGAATCTAAAATAAAAACATACTTCAAACTGAGCACGGGCTTCAGCCTCCAGACTACGGTAAAAACCGCGCTCCTCAGCACTAAAATCAACTTTTTTCAGGATAACGGTTTTGGGCGGTAATGAGATAATTGGTTCTCCTTTAAGAAGTGTACCTATAACAAAATACAAAATGTTGCAAACAAAAATCAGCATTGTTCAATTAAAAACTTAAAAGACATCATCATCATCATCATACTCGGTAAACCCCACCAATAGCAAAGCTAAGGTAGGGACGTAGGGTCTGAGGAGGGTAAGATGTAGACAGCCTTACCTCTACCCCGTAGGAATAGAGAGGCTGCTTCCACTGAGACCCCGGCTTGATAGTAGTTTTGCATCAAGCCTTTGACATAAGGTACATAACACTCAACAATCGGAACAAAGGCCGATTAGTGCATGTACCCTTTTGTCTTTCGGCTATCAACGCCACCACATGATGCATGATTAACCATCCCCCTCTTTTAACGTTATTTTTACGAAATTAGTAAAAACTAAAAAGTGTAATTAACTAAATGTTTAACCTTTTGTGCGACGTAGCATGATAGTCTTTAATATAACCTGCAACATTTTATACCCATCCTTGGGATTTCTTTGAATCGGGGCCTTTATTTGGGTGCAGAATTTTTTATATACTGCAAACGGGTCATATTTTAAAAACCTGAAGTAACTATACAGATCATCAATGGAGTTTTGGATAGGAGTTCCGGATAAGCACCACCTTCGTTTAGCTCTAAGACCCCAACAAGCCCTAGCTGCTTGTGTTTTATAATTTTTAATACTTTGAGCCTCATCTAATACAACTCTGAACCACCTCAACTTAGCTAGAGGACATTCAGCAGAGTCAGTTGGCGGGTATTTTCGTTTTTTAGTGGATGAGATTTTTATCGTTGCTTCATCGTCTTCATCGAGTGGCTGTTTTGGTACCTCCATGCTCACAATTGCGTATGTTGTTATAACGACGTCATATTTGGCTAACTCGATTGGATCTTTGGTTCGGTTTATTCCGTAATACACTAAAACGGAAAGATTAGCTTCGGTAACTACTTTATTCTGCAATTCTTCATTCCATTGACGGAGAACACTGGTAGGGCATACAACAAGTGTTCCTGCAGATACTCTATTGCTTGTCGTCGGAACAGAAGGCTTTGTATGTTCATCTTCATCCAAACATAAAGTCTCTATTGCTTTATCTTTTGTTTCGATAGCAGAGAGACTAGAAGACGGGGGTGATCTTTCCTTTAGAATGAGGGCAATTGCAGATATTGTTTTACCAAGCCCCTGCAAGATAGTAAGCGTAGTGATTAATTGATTAAATAATATGATTAATGAGGATTAAAAGATCCACAAACATTACAGTATTAACTGAGACTGAAAATATATATTTAAATTAAAGAGTAAAATGGCATTTTCGTCCATGAGGTTTGGCCAGTTTTGCGACTTTCGTCCAAATGTTTGTTTTTTCCGCATCTGGATCCAAAAGGTTTGAATTCTTGCCATTTTCATCAGGCTCGTTAACTATCAATTTTTCTTCGTTAAGTCAGGGGCATTTCTGTCTTTTTTGCTAACTTAAAGGGACACCTTGGGGCTGCAGTCCCTTCTTCTTAGCATGGATGTCCCTCTTCAATCCCCTGATCGCTCCCAATTCAGTCTTTTTCAGGGGTATCTGGTCTTTTCACATAAAGTGAAAAAGACCAAATTGCCCTTTAAGTTAGCAAAAAAGACGGAAATACCCCTGACTTAACGGAGAAAAATGGATGGAGTTAAGGAGCCGGATGAAAATGGCAAGATTTCAAACCTTTTGGATCCAGATGCAGAAAAACAAACCTTTGGACAAAAAGTCGCAAAAAATTGCCAAACCTCAAGAACGAAAATTGCATTTTACTATAAATTAAAAAAGGATTATGGATAGGCACTTGATCATCTGCAAGAATTCCTCCACAGCAACGAGTGCTTTTTGTCTCTCTTTTTGACATCCATGATAAAGCAATCCGCTGTTACAGTAAAGCTTAAAAATTACCACAAGGAACTAAATGTTAGGTGAAAATCGAAAATCGTGTGCACAGTTACTAACCTGGTGTTTCAAAAGTGGAACTGCCAAGCCATTATCTGGTAGAGATAATTCTGACTTTTGATGGGGAAACTCCTGCAACCACATCAATTGTTTATCATTTAAATCAAAAGAAATTTTCACTCTTCTGATAATAGCAAAAGACTGATGTTTAACGATTAGTTAAAATCCTTGGAGCATAAAGAAATGTTAGTTTTAATTATCATATACATTTATGGCTCAATAATACATACAGGTTAATGACCAAAGATGAAAAACAGCTTCCTCAAACACGTATTACCAAAAATGTAGGTTTATAGACGTTATATGCAACTTTTATTTGAAGAAGCGAATCTAGATAATATTATCCTAAAAATAAGTTAGCAACCCTTTCATCATAATTCATGATTTTGGTAAATAATGACACTTTGTGGTTCACATTATTAGTTAACCCGATGTTTCTAAATAAAGACAGAAACAAGTGAAATGGTAATATATTTAAAAATTTTACCATGGTTTCAAAGAACTAGACTCACCTGAGATGGAAATTGATAACCGGACTTTTCATCATTTGTTTCGAGTTTTGCCTTTTCGCGCCTGATTTTACGAGGCTTCCCATTTGCTAGAGATTCTTTTTTGCATGCGGGACCAAGTGTTGGAACATGTTTGTCATCCTTTGCATGCACCGATTGTTTCTTATTTGACATATGACACATACGAAGCCCATGATAGCCACTGGTAGATTCGTTTTCCACTTTACTACCTTCAGCACAGACATGCGGTCCAATATCATTTACAGCATTGTTTCTTGATAGATTTTGCATTAGATGTTCCTCTGATTCCATATTAACATTGAATAACATGCCATCATTATGATTTGAATTTGATGAACCAAAATACAATGGTTCATTAGAGCCTGTGATACATGGCATAGAGAACTCATGATGAGGATCATAGAAACCGTCAGAGTATCCACCAAAAAGATTCATCAACGGGCCTCCCATATCGTAAAACATTCCATCACTTATCCCAGTTGTATCCATTAGCTGATGGTTTCCATCACTACCATTAGTAAACCCAAAAGTATCATTGATATGAGCTCTCTCGAAATTAGTTCCAGTTCCATGATTGTAAAATGATGAAAAATCTTGAGCTGGAACCGACATCGAACAATCAGCAGAAGTATCAAATGAAGCATCTGGATAATAAGCCATAGATGTTGAAGCTTCTGAGTGATGCAGAAAGGGTAATGCAAGTGAGCCTGAAAAAGGCAGCCATAAAAGAACCGAGTTAAAACTATCCGTAGCAATTATAAATTTAACATGAAGCACTAAGTCTCATAAGCGATAGGTAAGTTTGTTTGAGAAGCCAAAGATTACCGTTGTGGGGTTCGCAGTGCTCATTAGCCTCATGAGAAGCCGACTCATTACAGGGTGCCATATTTGATGGTGGATCAGCCGGCAGATTCTGCACAATGTTAATTACATAGTTAAGTAATTACACTAGCTATTACTGAGACATATGTTTAAAATATTATCATGAAACACGAATTTATACAAGTTTATCATATTCATAACAATATTTATTTAACTCGCGTCATGGTGCAAGTACTAATATGCAGGCATGTGTTATTATTGGTAGCAGTATCTGTTTCATGAAGGTAGTTTATTTTGCTACATTATCTTAATACATGCTACGTGAACGAACTGAATATGGTAACTTAATATATCTTCATGCTTCTATCCATGCAAAATCCATATCGTACACGAAATATAAAGTACTTTTATATAGGTATGTATCTTCGCAATTGCCAAAATTACAAAACTGACATTTTAAATCAACAATTCAACAAAGAATCAAACTGCGTCAGATTGGTAACCAATCGTGTACAGATTCAATTGCAGTATCTTACAGTACTATTAGATTGGAATTTAACCTTAAGTGGATATTCCAAGTGTATACATATATATGATATATAGTAATTTGGGCCAAGACCTAGACTAATGTAAAATAAAAAAGGTCACTACACATTTAAGATGAAATTAAATAAGATAACCTGATTACGTTATCGCCTTATTGGTTTCTTTCTTACTAACCATGATCTACCTCATGTGATTAAGTACCAAGAAACACTCTTTTAATTTAGATGCTTTAGTCTGGGAAGTGACAAGAATAACCAACTCAGTTAACCGATATTAGCTCAAGACCTACGTTCCAGGAACACATTTGTAAACTACAAACTCAAGTTGACCAGTAGACATTAGCACATAGAATACAAAGACCAGCATGAAATTTACAAACATATGCAACTAATCTGGAAATTCCACACAAAACCATAGAATCATGCTTGAAACCTAGAAGAACCCCCACATTTTGTGATCAGACTACAAATTCTAGGACTAAACATAAAATGAAGTCTAGGTCTAAACATACACACATGCACAAACAAATCAGACGAATCCCAACCGTGTTTACATCAATGACACAAACCCTTCTAAACAAAACTACCAAAAGAGGTTGTGGCGCCCACATAGGACTCATCTGGAGTCGGTATTCAACAAAATTGGATAAGTTAGGGCGTTAAAAGCGCTATAAATACCATATCCAGATTGTTCCCTACTCAACTTCTTGTCTCTAAATCAAGATTTCAATTCAATAATAAAGTTACAGATTCTTGAATTTAATTTCTATTTCACTTCAATTCAATTGTGCAATCTGGAAAAAGATCGAATCCTTTACACAATCATACTATACACTCTAATCACTTAAACTTCATTAAATTTGCAGCAGCATATCACATTCTAAACATTTATACAAAACAACACTCATATTCACCACTAATCACTCCAAAATCTCTTCAAAAACACTTATTTCTCCCATTCAACCATCACATCACACATTCCACACGAATTAAAACAAGCAAACTCCCAAACACTTAAAACACAACCGAAAACACAAGTTAATTCATAAATTTACCTCCGAATAGTCGCCACGAAATTGTTTAATTTCTATTTCACTTCAACTCAATTTTGCAATCTGGACAAAGATCATGTCCTTTACACAATCATACCATTCACTCTAATCACTCAAAACCTCATAAAATTTGCAGCAGCGTATCACATTCTAAACCGATATACAAAACAACACTCATAAGTCATAATCACCACTAATCACTCCAAAACCTCTTCAAAATCACTTAATCCTTCAATTCAAGCCATCACATCACACATTCAACACAATCAAACTCCCAAATACTTAAAACGCAACCGAAAACACACATATATACGAACTAATCCATGACAGATTCACAGAACAACCCTCATATATGCATATTCACCACTAAAATCACTCCAAAATCTCTTCAAAAACACTTAATCCTTCAATCCAAACCATTATATCACACATTCCACACAAACTAACACAATCAAACTCCCAAACACTTAAACCGCAACCAAAACACACATATATTCAAACTAATCCATAATAGATTCACAGAACAACACTCATATAGTCATATTCACCACTAATCACTCCAAAATCTCTACAAAAACACTTAATCCTTCAATCCAAACCATCACATCACACATTCAACACGTATTCAAACTCACAAACACTTAAAACACAAAGAATCAAACAAACTCAGAATTTTACCTCCGAAAAGTCACCACGCGATTGTTCTCCAATCGAATTGAACATCGATTCAAAATCCAACGGCTCGTCTTCCATGGCGGTTACGTCAAAACCGTCATCGTCATCATCAAACCGCCATTCGTACGGAGGACTGCCGTTCGCCATGATCATCGTCTTACAATCACAATGCAGTTGTTGTTGTTGTTATCATAACGATGATCAGTTGAGAAATCTGAATGTATTAAACCTAACTAACTTGTTGAAGCTGCTTCAATGGTGAAATTGCGGAATTGAGCCCTAATTTGTTTGTGTGAATGAATATGAATATGAATATAAAGATTTAGTGACAGATGGTTGTTGTTGTTGTATGGAAATCCAACGATGAATTTGATTAGTTGTAATGAGGGGGATGAATCGTGTGATGGTTTTTTCTTCATTATTCTTTTAATATTATATTATTATATTACATTACATTATATTAATTTACTTCAATGAATGAATAAATGCGTATGGATTTTGTTGACCAATAGGGAATATGTGTTAAAAGAAAATAAGAAAGATAACATTAATGTTTTTAATATCTAGGTTAATATTTTCATTGGCTTTAAATGTTTTAAGGATTTTTTTTTTTTGTTTTGTTCTTTATATATCTTATATGTATTATAGTTAGGTTTTATATATTTATATATTAAATGTTTGGTGATTATATATATCGTATGAAATTGATTACTTAGAGTAATTCCAACGGGAAATGCAGATGCCATCTGGAATGAAGCGGTGACCAAGTGGAGAGAGAAGAGAGAAAATGTATTTGTTTATTTGGAATTTCGAAGGGGATGAGTCATAGGAGAGAATCGAATGAGTTTTGTTAGGGGGAGGGAAGAGAGGACAGAATACGGATGGTTTTATTACAATAAATTACAATTCATACTTATATGAGGTGTCACTAACCACCTCATATGTTGTTTTACACATGATTGTTTTACACATGACAGTTTTCACTCATTTGGTTGATTGTATTGGATACAAACCTATAAGGGTGTAAGGGGCACTCCCCTAAGAGGGGAGTCCCCTCTTTTACGCATAACCAATCCTCGTGTGCCACGTCAACTCCCCTCTTAAACTCCCCTAACACCCTAAATTGATGGCGGCACTCCCCTCTTAGGTGACTTGGTTTTTATTAAAAAAAAAAAAGAAGAAGAAATTTTTCATTGGTCCACTCCTCCCTCTCTCTTCCCTCTCTCTTCGGTGACTTCCCACCGATTTCCTCCCTCTCTCCTACCTCACCGCCTTGATGGCAGCACCCCCCCTAATCGGCAACATGCTTCCCGCAAGGGGTCACCGCAGGTGCCCCGATCCCCCTAATTGTGGTTAAAGATGCGCTATAATCGAATTAAATCTACACAAACACTCTAATCTGATTGAATTTTACGCATGTATTCATAATGGGACTTGAACCATCGATTACGTGTGGTGTAACATCTTTCCAACACACCGTGATACAACTAAGCGCATACCCTTTGTTGTAGGTGCAAGTAGAGGTGTACAAATCGTTTTTTTTTTTAAAACCGGTTTCGATTTTTTCACCTAAAATAAAAACCGGTTTTTTTTATAACCGGTTCCGGTTACTAACCGGTTTTTGAGGTCCAAAACAATAACCGGTATAACCGGTTGGGACCGGTTTTTCCCAAAAAAAAACGGTTTTTTACCGGTTTTAACCGGTTTTTTAATAACCGGTTCGATTAATAACCGGTTTTTGAAGTCAAGAATAGTAACCGGTATAAAAACCGGCGGTTAAAAAAACCGGTTAAAAAACCGGTTATGAAAAAACCGGTTAAAAAAAATGGTTTCGATTTTTTTTCCGATTTCGGTTCTAAAACCAGTTTTTTTATACACCTCTAGGTGCAAGTAGTGTATGTTAGTATATGGGGTGGTATTGATAGTGATAATTCATATGAATCTTTGATGGAAAATCATCAAATGCTTGTCATAATGGAAGATTAATAATGACATTTAAATTGATTTTATAAATTAGGTATTTTTTTCCTTTGAGATTTCACAATTTTGAATTAGTGATTTTGGTTTGCTTGTGGTCACAGACATATCATTTGTATAGTTATAATCATGGGCTTAGTTTAGAGCCTTGTTATTGTTATGTAACAAGTTGATACCTCAATTTCTTTTTACCCGCATTGCCTAGTGAAGCAACGTTGCAAAAGAAAATTAGCTAATAGTAAAAACTCTCATAAATCTTTTTTTTTATCTGTCCGTTCGCTTAGTTATAGTATATAATATTTTTTTAACTTTTTTAACTCAGTTTAATAAGTTTTAAATTAATTCATTTATGCTTATCTGCCCATCGACACTTTTAATACTAGAAGAGTATTGTGGCTATTTTAACATATATCTAAAAGTTACTCCTATGCTTAATATAAAAACTATATATCCGTTAAACACCTAATCAAAGATAGTAAAAAATCGACTAATAGTTATATCTGAAATTTTATGTTTGTACCATTTTATATAGCGGTAGATAAGAAATCGTTAAGTTATTTACGTAATCGAGTAACTTAAACTATAATGTACTAGGTTAGAACCCCGTGCATTACACGGGTTTAATAAATGTAATTTTATATATTAAATAATAAAAAGTTATATATTTGTAAACCCCATATTGTATGTGTTAAATAAATATAATTTTATATATCAAATAATAATAAAAAAATTATATCTTTAAAAACCATGTGTATTACACAGATTAAATAAATGTAATTTTGTATACTAAATACTAAAAACATCGTATCCTTAAAAAACCCGGGTATAATCGGGTTGAATAAATCTACCAAATAATAAAAAATTATATTCTTAAAAACCACGTATATTACACGTGTTAAATAGACCTAAAAAAGAGTCATAGTGTATTACGAAGATTAAATAAATGTAATTTTATATTAAATACAAAAAACGTCGCATCTTTACAAAACTCGTGTATAGTCAGGTTGAAAAATCTACCAAATAATAAAAAAATTATATCCTTAAAAATTATATCTTTAAAAAGCTGATTTAGTCAAAAAAAAATTGGATTTATATATAATGTACAACCTAAGTTCTTCATTTTATTATTCAACACATTTTTTTTTTTTTTGCTAAAAAACAAATTGATATTGTTATCTCATTTGACGTAAGTCAAGTTATATTATTTTGAATAGTAGATAGATTAAATAATGATATTTTCTATTCTTGACAAAGCTTTAATTATCACAAAAATCTAATTTAATTCTAGAAGAGAAAGTAAAATTTACAAAATTTATATTAGACTTTAGATTTACAATCAAGATAAAATTCTAATATAATATTTAAATCTTTTTAATTTGAAATTTAAAATTTATCTATAAATTATTAATGCCCTCATTGAATGATATGTGTCCCAAATCAGGTTTCTTTTATTATATAGTATAGATTACTATTAAACCTGACATATATTATACTTGTATCTATTTTTACAAACTTAAACTATATTAAACCTGACATATATTATACTTATATCTATTTTTTTATGACAACAAAATGTAAAAACAAAATTGATGGTTTAGGATTAGTTTTTAAACAACAAATGACTAGGAACTTTTTGTTTAATTCAATGAGTTAAATTTGTTACGATTATCAAAATAAAGGCTTGTTTGGCTAAGCTTATTTAACTTAAAAAGGACTTCTTAACTTATTACTTTTTAAAAATGAGTTTTTTAAAAAGAGTGCTTGGATTAGCTTATGGGGTGTGAAAAGCCAATAAGTTAATAAGTTGTTTTTTTAAGTGTTTGGATTAGCTTAGAACATTGGATAATTCTGTAATTGTGTTTTGAAAAGTTACGTTTTAAAAAGTCACAAGCTTTTCAAAACTGATTTTTCCTTCTATACAAAAAGTTGTTTGAAAAAGTCCGTTTTAATTACCCAAACATTATTTAAATTTATTGGCTTTTTTAAAAAACTTAGCCAAACATGCCTTTAAGTCTATAAATAAACATAAAAAAAAGCTTTGTTTACATTCAAATCTCTTCATAAAAATCATGATTTGCTTATAAAACATTATTTGGCATGTTAAAAGTTAAAACCCATGCTTCAATGCATGTTTTCTAAAAGAAATAAAGTACAATTATTTTGATTCCTCACGAAAGTCACGTTTCTTAATCCACTTAATAATAAATTATTAAATTGTGGGTTTTGTTTGGTTTATATATAACTAGGTTATAACCCCGTGTATTACACGGGTTAAGTAAATAAAAAGTCAAATAGTTAAAAACGAAGATTTAACAATGATAAAACGATATTTTTAAGACGTTTTTTCTGATATCCAAACAAAATTTTATGTCATGTATGATCAAAACTTGTGATGTTTGTCAATTTTATAAATGGGTTATTGGATTTTATCACTCTAAATTATTGGGTATTGGTCGTTGTCACTCCCGATGAATTTTTTTATTCGTATTATCTAGTATATAAAGTAACATTTTTTTAAATCGTGTAAATACACGAGCCACGGGGTTTAGTATATAAAGTAACATTTATTCAACTTGTGTAAATACACGGACCACGGGGTTCTAACCTAATATCATTATATATAGCATAACAAAAGAAATATTCATATAATAATACAGTTGGAACATTACTTCATCAAATATTAACATGCATAATAAGTCATTTTAAAAGCAAATCGGCCAGTATTTTATATTAATGATAAGTCGATAATTTACTACGTGTATTTAAGCATATTAAAATTCAAATTCAAAGATCTAATATAGTAAAATTGATAACTTTATGGTATTTATAATTTCTTAAATGTTTGAAATATATATTAAATTTAATAATAATTATCTATAATTAAGGATGACTTAGAATAATGACAAGTGTCCCTTTATTGGTTTCCTTTATTATATAGTATAGATAGATAATAAAAATAAAAATTATAACGTCGATTTATTACGGTTTATTAAAATACCAAATAATCAAAACCATAATTAACTACAATCAAATACTTCACACGGTTTATTAAGGAGTGAATTACAAGTTTTGTCCTTTATCTTTAGGCCATTTTGCAAGTTTTGTCCTTTATGTTTAAATTTGACGAGTTTTGTCCTTTATGTTTAAAAATCAAGCACGTTTTACCCTTTGGGCCTAAAAAATCAAGCACGTTTTGTCCTTTATGTTTAAAAATCAAGCACGTTTTGTCATTTATGTTTAAAAAATCAAGCACGTTTTGTCCTTAAAAATCAAGCACGTTTTGCCCCAAAGGGTAAAACGTGCTTGATTTTCAAACATAAAGGACAAAACTCGTCAAATTTAAACATAAAGGACAAAACTTGCAAAATGGCCTAAAGATAAAGGACAAAACTTGCAATTCACTCGTTTATTAAAATAATAAAGGGGTAAGCTAAATGTACACTCTTTTATTACTTTTCATACCCCTCTTTCTATAAAATCACATTAAAACTTATAATTTACCCTATATATAAATCATCATTTTAAAAAGTATTCTTTTTGTTACAAAACAAATTCAAAAGTGTAAATAAAGCTTACAGACGTTTTTTTTCAAAAAAAAAAAAAATGTTTGTTTTTTAATTTTTATTTAAAAACATATTTTTTT
Source organism: Helianthus annuus (assembly GCF_002127325.2). Lineage (NCBI taxonomy): Eukaryota > Viridiplantae > Streptophyta > Magnoliopsida > Asterales > Asteraceae > Helianthus > Helianthus annuus. The sequence goes on from NC_035447.2 coordinate 70,621,915, forward strand.
TAAAGTTTTCAGATAATGTTTCTAAAGACACTTTCTCAAATAGTATTTTGATTATGATTTCTTATTGAACATCTTTACAAATAAATAATAACATTTTTTCTTATAAAAACAATAAAAAGGTTTTAAACTCTCTTTTTAAAAAAAGTCTATATTATGTTTTTTCCTTGTCTAGTTTGTATTATAAAAGTCTTACTTTTATAATTTTTAATACGTTAAATGTGTTTTAAAAATAATTAACAATTTTTATTTATTAACAAAGTAATAAAGTTTTTTTTAAAATAGTGTTTACAACCCTAGCACATATTAATTATTCAAACCATCTATGTAAGTGAACAAATAAACAATAGGTACTAAAATAATTTTATCAAACTATAAATTAACAATCTATATAAGTTCAAATTTAATTAGTGTAAGAAGTATGTTATAAACAAGTTAAAAGCAGTTTAAGACTTCTGATCGAAGTAAACACTTTTAAAAAAATATGTTTTTTAAATAAACATAAAAAAAACAAACAAAAATTTTGAAAAAAAAAACGGTTATAATATTTTTTAACACTTTTGAATTTGTTTTGTATCAAAAGAATACTTTTAAAAGATGATTATATGTATAGGGGGTAAACATGATAAGTTTAAATGTGATTTATGGAAAAATAGTATGAAAAGTAACAAGTAGGTGTACATTTAATAGCCTCGTACCAAATAATCAAAACCATAATTAACTACAACCAAATACTTCGCAGATCTAATCTAATCTAATACTAATAAAGAAATTCTTTTAATGCCATATGGCATTTGTTCCTTCAATCTCACAAATTTTATTTATATTTTTTAATTTAATATATAATAAATATCACTTGGCCTTATCTTAATATCTAAAATAATAAATGGTTTAAAAATATCATTAAATATCTTCTTCTATTATTAACATTAAATATAAACCTTTTCAACAAAATATATACTATGAACATATATATTATTGATTAGTTTTATTTGCATACTCAAAATATTTTAGATTTTCGTAATGAACGAATAATAAAATATTATAAATTGGTATTAGCGATAAAAACAGTTTATATTATTGCAATTGTAAATGTAATATATTTAAATATTATAAATATTATTTATACAGTTTTTATTTGTTCAAATATTTATGTGAATAGCATTCTCCCCTTTAATTTAAGAATAATATTAGTTAAATATAATTAATATAGTAATTAGTTCTACAATAATTCTAAATTCTAGTGCGTATCTAATCTAATATTATAATTCGTAAACGTAGTGTATTTTTTAAGATATGTTACGAATCTAATATAATCTAATCTAAATCTAATAGTAGAGCATGGGAATGAATAGTGTCAGCTTATTCATTTCCATCAGTAGGTCTTCCTACCTTCCACGTGTTAGTTCACCGTCATAAGTCATCAATCTACATGATGACTCACTAGGGATGAGCATTTGGTATCAGATACTGGTACCAAACCGTACCGAATATATTCGGTACCGGTATTGAACCGTACCGGTACCCACTTTCTCTGTTTTTCGGTACCAGGTTTTACGAGTAAAATACCGGTAAATACCAGTATCGAACCGGTATATTCAGTACTAGTACCTACTTTTCTCATTTTCCAGTACCGGTACTTTCGATATCGAACAGGTACCGTGCTCATCCCTATGACTTACCTTCCCCCCATGTTATTTCATCACCACCCCAGATTCAATTCCCTCCAAAACAAAAACTAACCGTTATATTAATGTATTAATAATATTATTAATATATTATTTGTTATATTAATATCTAGTATTGTAACGTCCTGTGTTTTCATACTTTCCATATTTAGAAACCATTGCTTGAAATTCTATTTTTTTGGAAATCTTGTATTCCTTGTAATCGTATTTCGTTGTATCGTTGTAAAATCCAAGACTTTGATCGTAATGAAACGAATCTTTTATACATCGTTTATACATGTTTATACATTGGTACGTGCACTCGTTTGATACATGGTTCGTAATTCGTATAAACGTAAGCTTAACTCGTAAACAATGATCGTGTATTCGTAATCCTTAAATCTTCATACATTAAAACACTTAGTTATTCAATTATAAGATTAAGTTGTATGTTTTTTTTTTCACTTGATCATACCAAACTATAAACCATACATTAAAAAATTCGGATTTCGGATAGTTATTTTAAAAATTTTCGGATATTTCGGATATACGAAATATCCGTTTTTTTTTTAATTTTTCTCGGATATCCGAATATCCGAAAATATCCGAAGTATTCGAAAAGTATCCTAAATATCCAAAAGACATCCGAAAACTTAATTCGGCTATGCGAAATATCCGGTTCCGAATATCAAAAAATAAAAATTAAATAAAAAATTGGATATTCGGATATCCGATTCACTATCCGATATCCGAGGTATCCAAAAATTCCGGATATCCAGTTTTGAACACCACTGGTGTAACACCCTAATTTTGTAATTGACTAAAGTCGCAGCGGAAACACGTACCATAAAATTTCTTTCCTTATAATTACCTTGACTTACTTAAAACTTCATTTTAATACAACTTTTTCACATGAAGTCATCAATTGACTCATTTACAATTAAATACATGACATGGGTTTTCTAAATTTCAACACCAACGTTTCCATACAATCTGTCTTGTGACTCGATCCTCGATCTCTAATCCTTGAAGATCCTCATGACTCGTGATTCGTACAACCTGCACTCACCACATACATTCATCACATTAGTACACAATACATAAACAAGACTCAATACATGTACACTTTCCATTCAGCTTTCTCTCTAACTTTAAGCATATCATTAGCGTATCCATTCCCTTGTGAGTCTTCAATAATGTGCCTGCATAAATCTTCGTTTTCCAGGTACATAATTAATATCATTAACACTTAACGTATCTAAAATCATACTTCATATACTCGTGCATACATCCATATCTCAATACATACATGCCTACACCCATACGTATCTTCATATATTCATAAATACACTTCTACATATGTGCCTACATTTATACGTCTCTACCTTCATGCCTACGATCACACGTACTCGCATACATACACAAATACACATTTGCATACATACATACATTTCTACGCCTTCACATATATACATACTATCATACGTATCTTCATATATACATAAATACGCTTCTACATACATAAAGGAAATTCTTAACTTAGAATCCCACATTTAGGTACCATATTACTACATATTCTTTAGGATCCCACATTTAGGTACCATATTACTACATATTCTTTAGGATCCCACATTTAGGTACCATATTACTACATATTCTTTAGGATCCCACATTTAGGTACCCTATTACTACATATTCTTTAGGATCCCACCTTTAGGTACCTTATTACTACATATTCTTTAGGATCCCACCTTTAGGTACCTTATTACTACATATTCTTTAGGATCCCACCTTTAGGTACCATATTACTACATATTCTTTAGGATCCCACCTTTAGGTACCATATTACTACATATTCTTTAGGATCCCACCTTTAGGTACCTTATTACTACATATTCTTTAGGATCCCACCTTTAGGTACCTTACCCGTCGGCGACGCCCTCTAGTTTTTGCAGTTTTCTGCAGGTTCGTTTCGTCGTCCGTACGCACTAAAACGCACGTAACTTTTGAACCGTTTACCCGTTTGACCTCCCGTTTCTTCCTACATGCTTGTAAATTCACATTCTATCATATGAACTTAAAATCCCATATCCGGATTAAGGAAATTCTTAACTTACACGCTATCGCCTTATTATTAATTTATGATTTATTCGACCCGTTCATGCCTTCATCCACAAAACTTGTTTGTTTGACCAAGACTTCTTATGAACCTAATAATGTCCACATTATATATCATACAAGATTAAGTTATCGGATGCCTTGCATCCTCTTGACCCATTTTCGCTCAAGAGCTTATTTTGACCCGTTAAGGGTATTTGCGCATTTTAAGGTCTTTAGCTTACGACAACCATACTTCTCGCTTTCTTGCTTTTTCAAAACATTCATTTAATCAAATAGCTTGTTTGTAATCAACTTTTAAGACCATTTGCTCGTTTTACCCATCAAGGGCGTTTTTGTCAACTTTGCTCTATCCTTAACAACAAAGGACTCCCTTGCATAAGTAACCAATCCTACTACTTAGCTACAGTTCTTAATCACATATACCTCGCTCGGAGATCCGTTTAATACTTCATCGGTCTCATACAATTCTTTCCTACTTGACCTCGATCATCATACTTAATTAAATTGCACATAACTTTCCATAAACAACTAAGAAGTGATTACAAAGAAATCACTTACCTCGTGCGTCCATGTTCATACTCGTTTCCTCGCCACTTTTGACCCGTTAGCCTTCCGTGCTTGATTCCGTCTCGACATGATTCCTATACTTCCATGTCATCGAAATCACATTCTTATTAGCATACATAATTGTACATGTTAACGATCATATCGATCGCATAATTCCTATTTGACTTTCATTAGTTACTTCTAGCAAACATAATACATGTGACCAAATTCATATCATTTCAAACTCATGTAAACCATCATGTCATCGCATTAAACACACATTCGTCAAACGCGCTCCATATAACTTACCTTAATCTTACAATTAGGACAACCCGTCTAACCATCCTTCTTATACACGGTTGACTTTTAGAAGTCAACGGTTCATTTAGTTTAACTTTCGACTTATCATTATATACCCGCAACATCATAATCGACTATACGGACGACAATACATACATTTTATCATACGATTGGGGTGCGTACCATCTTTTAAGCATAACGTACAACTAATTCATGCACAACCTTCTAAATTCATACATAGTTCATCAAATCCTTCTACTAATCAACATGTGGTATTTAAAATTAAACATCATACATATTATCATCACATTTTGTCCACTTCATCTAACAACAATTCACCATTTCTTATCCAATTTCTTTAAACACTCACACACATGTATGATTCCAAACATTGTTAACATAAGTAAATCATCAATTTACATTACATCATCTAAAACCCACTTCATAACTACTTATTAATCACTTACAAGTGATCTAATCTTAATTTCTTCATAATTTCATCATGCTTTTGATATGTGTACTACCTTGTAAGCATAGTGTACAACTAGTTCATGCATATCCTTCTAATCTCATACATAATTCATCAATTTCTTCCTTCTAATCAACATGAATCATACATGCATAAACATCAAACATACTAGTATCACATTTCTTTCAATTCCCCTCATAAGAATCCATCTTACAAATCAAAATACATCAATTTTAAGCAAGAATTTAGACATAGATGATTTATCCATGTCATCATCTTCACCATAACAAACGGGTTTCACCCTTAAACATCAAATTAACCTAAACCATGCATAATCCATGTTCTATATGATGATTATAACACATACCAATGCTCAATTTCACTTGAACTCACGGATTAGAACATAACCCATTTTACACATGATCACCAATCTTAGATTTTCGACATACCTTATGATCCCCTCGTGTTGGAGATCATTAATCCATGCTCGGTTATGGATTTGAGCTTCATCTTGCCTTCCGATTTGAGCATAAAGATGGAACTAGGGTTTGAGGCTCCATGGGAGCCTCCTGCTCTCTCTCGAACACACGTATGTGTGTGTTTGTGTGTGTTAGATATTTTATAACTTAACTTTCATTTGTTCCATTTTAGCCCCTTGGTTTACTTTTAAAACATAAATGACATTACCTTTATCATTTAAGACTTTTGACCATACCCTTAACTAGGTTAAATAGCCTAGTTATTTATTTCCTGACGTGTCACATAATAACATACAACAAACATTAACATTCAGATTTTGGGTCGTTACAAGTCTACCACCCTTAAACAAGGTTTCGTCCCCGAAACCTTTCTCACTTTCATCGAACACACATTATCTTTTCTTCCAGTCCATCCATACGACCACTAGCCCATACTTGCCTGATCATTCTTTCCTATTTCATTTGCATTTTCATTTACTTGACCTGTCAATAACTGGTCATTACACATACTCTTCCATCCTTTAATATGATCCATTCTTAATGGATCTAATTACTCCATCTCACCTCTAAAAATTTACATTCTCTACATACTCTGTATAACATTCAACTTTTGTTTTGTTACCACCACAAAACTTACTATTTCATAGTCACACCTACGTGCTTAACTCTAACGTTAATCTTACTCTACGTTTTCGACAGTTACGTATACCTTGCATACCTTTATATTATCTTTAAATCATTTCGTTCATTTTACATTACTATTACTTTCTCTTCATGCATTACTTAGTTCACGTATATAAATAGTTCATATCTCTCCAATCATGAGTTAAACATTTCACTAACCTCTTTTTCATTTCCTAAACCACGATCTGCAACCCAGATCGATCATCTTCTCCTCGAGTACTAACCGTTTAGGCCAACTTTCATTCCTTCGTGTAATGAGCTTCCGCTCGTGCACGTCCTTTCACCAATACGATTGGTTTCATCACATCACTAATCCAACATTATCACCAACAACATCAGCGGTTAGCATATATCATTCAATCATTCATTACACTAGGTGATTACCCATCTATAACTTTTCTACAATTTCCTACGTACATGCTATAACACATTCCATACTTCATTCCTTACATACAATTCTTTTACTCTAGTTACTTATGTCGTCACCCTTGCGGTTTGACCCTTCAAGTCCCACTAACATCTCTTACTTATCATAGATGCATCGAGGTACACGTTCGTGCTTCTTTCCATTCATACTTACTTGAAAAGACATTCATTACATTATTCTGGTACTCGTGACCAAGCTTACCCTTCTTATTCATACTTAACTTATTGTCCGGGTGGTAGCTCGCCTTACATTATGACTCCCACGAGTCGATTACCAACACATCTAACTCATCCCGATTTCAAAACTTCTTTCTTTCATTTTAAAATTAAAAATTTGGGTTTGCGTGCCAATCCTAATCATTCTTTCATCCAGTTACTTTACACCTACTCACATGATTCGTTTGACACAACCACGGTCAGACTATTGACACATCGCGATGTGGGCTATTTTCATCATTTCTATATTTTAACTCGTCCTTCGGACGCAATCATAGCATCCATACCTTTCATTATTTCTATGTTTTGAATCCGTCTAGCGGTTTCGAACATTCTCTTCATGCATTTCATACCTTGAATCCGTCTCACGGATTCAAACATATCATTCATGCCTTTCATCCTTGAATCCGTCTCACGGATTCAAACATTGCATTCATAACTTTCATTCCCTGAATCCATCTCCCGGATTCAGACATATTATTCATATCTTTCCTTCCTTGAATCCGTCTCACGGATTCAAATCATTTCATTCATACATTGCATTCCTTGAATCCATCTCGTGGATTCAAACATTTCATTCATACATATCATTCATATCTTGTTGATCCGTACCTTCTTACGGATTCAACATTCTTCATTTTTTTTTTCACTCATACTTTTCATTCCTACATAGTACTCTCAACTTCCCGAGAGTCTTAATTCCCGTTTCCCCCACACGCCCGCCTGCTACCCAACTCTACCGGACATACCTGTAACAATTACCATAATCTCACGAACGTCATACGTTTCTCGTGTACTGGCCAGGTACACAATCCACATAGTAGTTTCGTGCCTTCATGTAATTGTCACCTTATGTCCGTAGACTTAGGTTTCGGCGCGTGTATCACTTTCAGTACCTCATTACATACAATCCTTGTCTTTCATTTAAAACTTTTCCTTCCTTTAATGGACTTTACCATTGCTTACATCCTTACATTAAATTCACATACCTGGGCTCATTTGCCTACTTGTCTCATTACCTCTTTGCCTACCTTAGTATTCATTCTAGGCTGCATTCACGGATCATCCTCTTCCAACACTTATGCTTACCTTGCACATACAAAACCGTCAGTTTTGTTATACGTATACATAAATGCATACTTTCATCAACCCTTTACCTTTGGATCTTGATCGAGTCTTGGATTGTACGGATTTCTTATCTCAAGAGCACACAAGTTTGAGTTCAAGTACTTACCTTCTCGTACTTGATTCCCTCAAACCAGGGCTCTGATACCAACTTGTAACACCCTAATTTTGTAATTGACTAAAGTCGCAGCGGAAACACGTACCATAAAATTGCTTTCCTTATAATTACCTTGACTTACTTAAAACTTCATTTTAATACAACTTTTTCACATGAAGTCATCAATTGACTCATTTACAATTAAATACATGACATGGGTTTTCTAAATTTCAACACCAACGTTTCCGTACAATCTGTCTTGTGACTCGATCCTCGATCTCTAATCCTTGAAGATCCTCATGACTCGTGATTCGTACAACCTGCACTCACCACATACATTCATCACATTAGTACACAATACATAAACAAGACTCAATACATGTACACTTTCCATTCAGCTTTCTCTCTAACTTTAAGCATATCATTAGCGTATCCATTCCCTTGTGAGTCTTCAATAATGTGCCTGCATAAATCTTCGTTTTCCAGGTACATAATTAATATCATTAACACTTAACGTATCTAAAATCATACTTCATATACTTGTGCATACATCCATATCTCAATACATACATGCCTACACCCATACGTATCTTCATATATTCATAAATACACTTCTACATATGTGCCTACATTTATACGTCTCTACCTTCATGCCTACGATCACACGTACTCGCATACATACACAAATACACATTTGCATACATACATACATTTCTATGCCTTCACATATATACATACTATCATACGTATCTTCATATATACATAAATACGCTTCTACATACATAAAGGAAATTCTTAACTTAGAATCCCACATTTAGGTACCATATTACTACATATTCTTTAGGATTCCACATTTAGGTACCATATTACTACATATTCTTTAGGATCCCACATTTAGGTACCATATTACTACATATTCTTTAGGATCCCACATTTAGGTACCCTATTACTACATATTCTTTAGGATCCCACCTTTAGGTACCTTATTACTACATATTCTTTAGGATCCCACCTTTAGGTACCTTATTACTACATATTCTTTAGGATCCCACCTTTAGGTACCATATTACTACATATTCTTTAGGATCCCACCTTTAGGTACCATATTACTACATATTCTTTAGGATCCCACCTTTAGGTACCTTATTACTACATATTCTTTAGGATCCCACCTTTAGGTACCTTACCCGTCGGCGACGCCCTCTAGTTTTTGCAGTTTTCTGCAGGTTCGTTTCATCGTCCGTACGCACTAAAACGCACGTAACTTTTGAACCGTTTACCCGTTTGACCTCCCGTTTCTTCCTACATGCTTGTAAATTCACATTCTATCATATGAACTTAAAATCCCATATCCGGATTAAGGAAATTCTTAACTTACACGCTATCGCCTTATTATTAATTTATGATTTATTCGACCCGTTCATGCCTTCATCCACAAAACTTGTTTGTTTGACCAAGACTTCTTATGAACCTAATAATGTCCACATTGTATATCATACAAGATTAAGTTATCGGATGCCTTGCATCCTCTTGACCCATTTTCGCTCAAGAGCTTATTTTGACCCGTTAAGGGTATTTGCGCATTTTAAGGTCTTTAGCTTACGACAACCATACTTCTCGCTTTCTTGCTTTTTCAAAACATTCATTTAATCAAATAGCTTGTTTGTAATCAACTTTTAAGACCATTTGCTCGTTTTACCCATCAAGGGCGTTTTTGTCAACTTTGCTCTATCCTTAACAACAAAGGACTCCCTTGCATAAGTAACCAATCCTACTACTTAGCTACAGTTCTTAATCACATATACCTCGCTCGGAGATCCGTTTAATACTTCATCGGTCTCATACAATTCTTTCCTACTTGACCTCGATCATCATACTTAATTAAATTGCACATAACTTTCCATAAACAACTAAGAAGTGATTACAAAGAAATCACTTACCTCGTGCGTCCATGTTCATACTCGTTTCCTCGCCACTTTTGACCCGTTAGCCTTCCGTGCTTGATTCCGTCTCGACATGATTCCTATACTTCCATGTCATCGAAATCACATTCTTATTAGCATACATAATTGTACATGTTAACGATCATATCGATCGCATAATTCCTATTTGACTTTCATTAGTTACTTCTAGCAAACATAATACATGTGACCAAATTCATATCATTTCAAACTCATGTAAACCATCATGTCATCGCATTAAACACACATTCGTCAAACGCGCTCCATATAACTTACCTTAATCTTACAATTAGGACAACCCGTCTAACCATCCTTCTTATACACGGTTGACTTTTAGAAGTCAACGGTTCATTTAGTTTAACTTTCGACTTATCATTATATACCCGCAACATCATAATCGACTATACGGACGACAATACATACATTTTATCATACGATTGGGGTGCGTACCATCTTTTAAGCATAACGTACAACTAATTCATGCACAACCTTCTAAATTCATACATAGTTCATCAAATCCTTCTACTAATCAACATGTGGTATTTAAAATTAAACATCATACATATTATCATCACATTTTGTCCACTTCATCTAACAACAATTCACCATTTCTTATCCAATTTCTTTAAACACTCACACACATGTATGATTCCAAACATTGTTAACATAAGTAAATCATCAATTTACATTACATCATCTAAAACCCACTTCATAACTACTTATTAATCACTTACAAGTGATCTAATCTTAATTTCTTCATAATTTCATCATGCTTTTGATATGTGTACTACCTTGTAAGCATAGTGTACAACTAGTTCATGCATATCCTTCTAATCTCATACATAATTCATCAATTTCTTCCTTCTAATCAACATGAATCATACATGCATAAACATCAAACATACTAGTATCACATTTCTTTCAATTCCCCTCATAAGAATCCATCTTACAAATCAAAATACATCAATTTTAAGCAAGAATTTAGACATAGATGATTTATCCATGTCATCATCTTCACCATAACAAACGGGTTTCACCCTTAAACATCAAATTAACCTAAACCATGCATAATCCATGTTCTATATGATGATTATAACACATACCAATGCTCAATTTCACTTGAACTCACGGATTAGAACATAACCCATTTTACACATGATCACCAATCTTAGATTTTCGACATACCTTATGATCCCCTCGTGTTGGAGATCATTAATCCATGCTCGGTTATGGATTTGAGCTTCATCTTGCCTTCCGATTTGAGCATAAAGATGGAACTAGGGTTTGAGGCTCCATGGGAGCCTCCTGCTCTCTCTCGAACACACGTATGTGTGTGTTTGTGTATGTTAGATATTTTATAACTTAACTTTCATTTGTTCCATTTTAGCCCCTTGGTTTACTTTTAAAACATAAATGACATTACCTTTATCATTTAAGACTTTTGACCATACCCTTAACTAGGTTAAATAGCCTAGTTATTTATTTCCTGACGTGTCACATAATAACATACAACAAACATTAACATTCAGATTTTGGGTCGTTACAACTGGTAGCGGGGCTACCCTATTTAGGCTATTTCCGCCCGTGGATTATGATTTAATTAAACTTTGTTATTTTTTAAAGAAATAATAAATTGTTATATGAAATAATTTTGTTCTGCATATATTAACTTAGTGGGATACGTCATTTTGATATACTAGTGTGGTGCCCGCGTGATGCGGCGGGAAACATAACACTTGATTTTACAGGTGCGCACACGGTTGTTTGGTTTAGTTCGATTCAATTTAGTGCAAGTAAATAATAATTTCGATTCGGTTCAGTTTTGAACCGGCGTATTGAATTATTGATCATTAATAATAGACCCATGAACCAAGGAAAAATTTAAACTAAAGAGACCAAATGGTGTATCAAACTAAAGAGACCAAATGGCGTATCAATGCAACTAACAAATTATCTTTCGTTAGCTCTTTTTCTATCCGATTGTCTGATTATGCGTTCTATGATTAACGCAAGATGTAGGAATACAAGATACATGTCTAATATACCATGCTACACATATATATTAGAAAAATAATAATAAAATGCTAATTATAAAAGATGAAAAATCCATACATTTCACTAAACAAATATGTCTAAAGTATTTAACCAATTGTATCCGGTTCAACGGATTGCATATATACTCAAGAGTGAAACCATCAATACATGCACACAAATAAAGTTATCTAAAGACCTGGTAAGAATCCTTAAACTAAGTGGTAAAAAAAGACTTTGCATGGGGAATCAACTCTCGATAGTGCAGATCCAAAAATGGATGTTTTAACATTCACGCCGGCTGTTAAGGACCGATTCGAGATGGTCAATCTCCCGATAGATACCCATAGAGTGGGTTAGACTCCAAGAAAAAAGATAAAGAACAGGACTAAATTTTGCTAACAATTTTCTTCATCCTTCTCATTTGCCAATCTCAAAGGCCTTATAAAGGCTTACAAATACTGAAACTGAATACGTAAAACATGCAACTAGTTAAGGGAACATGGACCTCATGCAATTACCACTAACATGATTAACTACCCACTAACATAATTAAAAACAAAACAAATGAAAAACTATTAAAACTAGGATGATGAACGTGTGAATGCAAGCTAATTTCACGGTGGTCCGTATCAACTCCTCGCCCCATCAAATCGTCCTTGTCCTCAAGGACAGAACGCGTTTTCCACGGTGGTCTCCACTCACGTCTTCCGGTGGCATTTGGCTTAGTCGCGACATAGTGCTCTAGTGGTCGCCATGGCGGGCGCCACTCACGTCGTTGTCCGGCTTCATCCTCGAAACGTTTGCGTGGTACATTTTTAGAGACCAAAAAGGTGCTTGATATTTGTAGTCCACTTGATCGAAGGAAACAAGTTTCTTGCTGGTTGTTGTTGAAGACCAAAGTACATGCAAGTAAGGAAGGCCCACGCAGGTTTGAAACAGTAGACTTATAATAAGGAACAAAGACATTTGCAACGGTGTAGGGTGGTGGCGATGGTGGTTCATTTGAGTGTTTCGGGTTGTTTGTGGTAAGTGTTGTCATGGGTAATGGAGGTGGTGTTTTAGGAACGCTTTTTCTAAAGGCATCAATCAGGTCGTGGGTCGGTGGCAATGGAAGTGGCGGGGGTGGGTTTGATCTAGAAAAGAAAGGCAAATTCCCATCCTTTGCGAGAATAGGATAGTCACTCACCTCCTCATCTTTGGCTAGGGCTACAAGTAGCTTATTGGTCGTGTCCAACTTTTGCTTCATAGCAGCTTGAATGAATTCGAACCGAGCATTGGCTCTAGCAGTAGAACGGGCTATGGTCTCCGTGTAGTGTGACATAAACTGGGCGAACTTATCACATAACATCTGAAGAGACCCATCAGTGGATGCAGGTTCTTTCTGTAGAGGCATGAGAACGATTGAATGAAAGCACCAATGTTAAGGACCGATTCGAGATGGTCAATCTCCCGATAGATACCCATAAAGTGGGTTAGGCTCCAAGAAAAAAGATAAAGAACAGGACTAAATTTTGCTAACAATTTTCTTCTTCCTTCTCATTTGCCAATCTCAAAGGCCTTATAAAGGCTTACAAATACTGAAACTGAATACGTAAAACATGCAACTAGTTAAGGGAACATGGACCTAATGCAATTACCACTAACATAATTAAAAACAAAACAAATGAAAAACTATTAAAACTAGGATGATGAACGTGTGAATGCAAGCTAATTTCATGATGGTCCGTATCACCGGCACTATATATGAACATGTTTGTGCCATATAAATGTGTAGATATGGACAGTTGTGTACATAATAACGTATATTCTCATACATGTATATACATGTATTATACTGTTAATAGTGGCTAAAAGAACAGTACGACTCCTTCAAAAGACATGCGGTGTGAATAACTTTGAGCCTGCGAGGTTTAAAACTAAAAAACCGTAATCGCACGCTTGGACAGAAATGTAAATTTGTGACTTTTTGGTGATGAAAACTGGCAGCGACGGAATCCGCGGTTATAATTACGGTGTAGCACGATAAAAACAGGGACAGTAGTTTTCGGTGATGAAAACTGGCAGCAGCGGTTGTGATTCCGGCATAGCACGATAAAAACATGGACGGTGCCGGATATACAAGGGGTGTGGCGTGTGTGAAAAATTTGTTGTTCCTATTCGAATGATTGAATGACTATTTAAATATTGATTCAATTAAGATTGATTTAATGAATGATGACTATTTAAATATAGATTAAATTAAGATTGATTTAATAGAATTTATGGTTCGCATTCTATGACGATATGGAGTATGAAAAGGCATGTATTTAGGAGCAACAATTAATAGCTAACAATTAATTTTACCTATTATTCACCTGTATTAATTTATTTAATTAAATTTTCATTTTATTAATCTTTTGGATTAAATATGGTGCAAAAAAAGACAAATTTACCCTTCAAACACAATTAATACATGCATTGTGTGTTATATAAGGAACATTTCTACTTGTACCTCTTAAATTTTAAAAAGTCCTTAGAGGAAATGCTTTATAATATAGTATAGATAACATGTTGGGATACGTCATTTTGATATATTAGCGCACACGTAAATATGTATCGCACGATAAACTTGATTTTGTAAGAATTTTATTTTATTAACTTTCATAAATTACAAGTGATTTCATATATATCTTTGTAACACCCTAAAAACGGGTTTGTTAGTCAAATCACGTTAATACTAAAAGACGGGCACGGTACCGTTAGTGGTAAAAGTAACCCGGTAAATACTAGGATTTAAATAAATAAACCTAATATTAAATAAAAAAGGGGGAATAAAAGCTTTTGAGGAAATAAAGTTTATAAGGGGCCCGAATTAACGGGTCTCAGAATGAAAACGGGTTATAACCCCCGGAACTAACTAAGTTAACTAGGAACAATTAACCTATTTATTAATTGTGTAATTAAGTGAATGAATAAAGATCAAGACCTTTTAACCCTCTTCATAAAAACTTCTAAACATGAGGGACCAAAAATGGACAAACTAGAAAGTGGATTATTAAAAAGAAAAATCTAAAACAACACACACACACACACAGTGTGTGTGTTCTGGATCGATCAACAGGAGACCAAAATGGGTGAAACCCTAGTTCACCCAAAATCAACAAATTGAAGGTCAAATCCAGCCCAAATCAGATGCATGAACACAAATTCGTGATCACCTAGTCGTGGGGATCACAAGGTATGGTGATACTTTAAAATTATGATGAACAATCATAATCGAAATTCTGGAATGAATAATGAATCTATGAGCGTTGTTGTGATGAAATTCATGTTTAGAAACAAACCCTAGTTGAAAACTTGAAGAATTAGTGTTAAAAACTAGGGGTTTGATGGATTCCCTTGTATGTGCTAAGTGGGTTTTAGCTAAATAATGAGGATGATGATATGTTTGTGCTAGAAATCATCACAATTGATGGTTGAAGCGAAATACTTAAACAAATTGCAAATTTGAGTATTTGATTATACATGATTCAAAAAGGGTTTTGAATGTTGTAGTGAAATTAGTGATTTATTTCATGAATATGGATGTTTGAAATCATGTTAACTACTAAATTCATAGGTAGAACTTGATTATAAGGTGTTCGAATGAATGCTAGTGGTATAATGAAACATGTCTCAATTAAAGAAGAGAACCCTTAGTTCTTGCGAAAATAAATAAATAAATAAGTTAGATTTAATGATCGCTTGAACTAGTTGAGATATTGGAAATATAATGAACCGGATAAAAGATTTGCTAGACGGTGGCTTAAAAGAACGCCTACCGGGTGATTACAGAAAATGCCTAAACTAGTTAATAAACTTGAATGTGCATTCTATATACTAATGGGCATTTGACTTTTGAAAAGTCAAATTGACCTACAATGTGATGAATGATAATTTTGGACATAAAATGCGTGAGGTGGAATAATCGTATTAAGTTATGATTAAACTGACCACCTTGTGAATAATGAATGATAGTTGGCGCTTAACAAGCTAGGAGGAAGCTTGGGGAGAAAGCGGGTCAAACGAATCAAGTACGAGAAGAAAAGTGTAAACTGGATGAGAGGTAAGTAAAACTTACACCTTTTTGTAGAATACGTGTATATTCTATAAGTTAGGAATACAATAAAGATAATATTCGAAATATGGTTTCCGACGCGAAAAGATACGGGTCGGAACTAATATAAATGATAGAAACCATGTTTAATGGTGAAAAGGTGTGAAACAGTAAATTAGTCATGAAAAGACTAAGAGAAAATGGGTTTTTGAACGACTACTTTATAAGTAAGCCTAAACGAGTAAAAAGGGGAAAACGGTGATTTAGTCACGAACGAATAGGTAAAAGTTGAATATGAAACGACACCAAGTGACATAAGTCATGTCGGGCTAAACGCGTAAGAAAAAGGGTTTAAGAGACATAACTAAAGAGGTGAGAAATCTGAATTGAGTTATTTAATGAAATGGTAAAAAGATACCATTACAATATAAGCACAAAGTGTTTAATCGTTTAGACCAAACGGGTCAAATGGTAATGTAGATACCATTTGACAAATGATGACTAATAAGTGCTTGTCGAGTCTTATGCGCACAAGATAAAACGGTTATGATTTAACAGTGCTATGAATTAGCATATTATGGACGCAAGGTATCAAACGGGTCAATATGTTGATCCGAGCCAGGTACGCATATTTTGTATTGTAGTTAGAAGCAATATCATGGTCAATTATTGGCGAAAGCCCTTCGTCGCAATATGAAGGACTAAAATTGACCAAAAAGCCTCTGAGGGGTAAATAGGGAAAACAAACTTTAAGAGTTGTTTAGAAATAAGCGTTTTGTTAAATTGAGTCCTTGGGATACGTATAAAATGGAGATAGGGTGTAATCTAAAAGAAGCGTGATTTAAGCTTAAAAGTGTTAAATACCCGTAACAGGTCAAAATAAGTAGATATGCAAAGCGGGTAAAGATTTGCATAAGAACTCGTAATTTGAACCTTAAATATTAGTAAACTAATAAAATGTGATTTGCATGACATTTCAAAGATAACCAACAAGTTTGTTTGATCAAAACGCCAACGGGTCAAAAAGTGTCAAAATTGAATTTCAAGCCGAGATCTTGAAATTCTAAAAATTTGTGAATTTAGATGTCGGGTTTTTACTCCATGAGATGGAGAATTAAATTATGGTCACGTAGGAAAAAGAATCACGCGAAACGGACACTTAGATAGAAAGTTATGCTAGTTTAAAGTTGAGATTATGGAAAATTCGGAGCTGGGCAGAAATGCAGGAACTCAACCTGCAGCCGCTGGAAAACGGGTTCCCCCGCGGCACGTGACAGGGGACCTTAGCTCTGGCGCGACACGCGAGAGCGATCGCGGGGCGCGAAGGATCCAAAGGAGTCAGTCGCATGGCGCGACAGACCAAGAACCGAAATTTTGTTTTTGTTTTCATTTGTATGATACTAGAACCTGTTTATATATAATTTAATGTTGTCAAAACTAACATTTATTGTGGTTTTGACCTTAGGTGATACTCGTCTCATTCCGGATGCCGATCAAGCAAGAGATCAAGAACCGAACACAAACTTTTGAAGCTTCCGCGCTAATTTAATCTTGTTTTAGACGATGTTTATTTTGTAAACACTAACTATATGTCGAATGTTTTAAACTAGTCAGTTGGTAATCTTAGAACACCTTAACCATGTAAATTTAGTTTTTATAACTAAGTTTTGTAATTATGCATTTTGGTTTTAAAAATGCGTATTTTATATTAAAGTCTTTAATAAATAAGACGGTGTTACAATCTTTGATAAAGTTGATTTTTATTTATCTCATTAACGTTGATAATATCAATTTATTATTTTTGAACATTAAAGCTCTACATAGGTGAATGCATATCAATCAAGGTCCACATATAGGTGTTTAAGGCTCTTCACTCAAACTCTTGAAATGGAAAGAAAACAGGTCATAGGGTCTACGTAACGTTAAGGCCTTGGGGTATACTTTAACTCTTTTTAACACCACCTAGGTGCTACATCACTTACTTTTCTTTATTTCACTTTACCTCACATCAAGGAAATTGTTTAATCCCCTTAACTTTATTTTTTTTAATGGTTTGAGTGTAAAAACTTTTAATGGTTAGGGTGTAAAAAAGGAAAACAAATTAAGACAATCTCTTAACATTGGTGTGCATTCGGTGCGATATATTTTTATTGATAGTTTAAGCCCATTTTACACATTAGTTAAGTTTTAAATTTATAAAACATGATATTCTACTAACACTAAACACACACTTGGGCAAGTGCACCCATCGTGAGCGTAGTATAGCGTTGGTAAAATACCGAGTTCGTCCAAGGACACAAGAGCTTTTAGTACCGGTTTATCCTCAACGTCTAATCAAGCTAAAATTTTGAGAAAAGGTTTTAAACATGAAAAATAAACTACAAATGCAGAAATAAAAATAAAATAAAAACAAATAGACAAGATGAATCACTTGGATCCGACTCACCTTTTAAGTATCCTTTGATGATTTTTGCACTTTCGGACTTTTTAAGAGATTATCTTAATTATAATAGTAGGCCCCTATTTTGAAGGTGACGTTACCCTCAACCCTTTGGTTTGAGTCAGCAAAGATACAATCCCAAAGGGTCAGAATATTGAAAGATAATTAATTAAGTTATTAATGCGAAAAGTGGTAGGCCCCTCTTTTGAAGGTGACGTTACCCTCGGCTAAGTGGTTTGAGTCAGCAAGGATACAATCCCAAGTAGCCGGTCTAATGTATTAATAGTAGTTTACATATGAGGGGATCAAGCCATTCGCACCCCCGCCATCCAATACCAGTGGGTATTGAAGGAGGTCCTAGTAAGCTTGACCCAGGTCCTTGTAGGATCTATACACTGAACAAGGCAAGAACCTTACTAAACCATTCCCTTAACCCCCGACCAGGTAGCCAACATACCCCTATATAGACCATAGAGATATGAATGGTGTAAATCTTTTACTTTATATAGACAGTAAAGTAATGCCATGACACCACGGACAAATGATAAAGAAAATTCACCTTCAACATAAGAAACTAGTTATTAAAGTCATTAATACAAAACCAAATAAAAAGTGCCGAAAGATTAAAAATCAAAAGTAATACATAAAAGACTTGTCTTCACCAAGTGATGTAAGAGACTTAGCCAAACATGGCCTTTGATTGACAAGAACTCTTACAATCAATCTTGGATCCCGAGACTACTACACACTCTAAAGGTGGATGATGGATGATGGATGATGGTGGTAGGTATTGGTGGTGTAGTGGTGGCAAAGTGGGAGAGTAGTGGTTTGCCAAGGGATGCCTTTGAAGTGAGTCAAGCACCCCTATTTATAGCCTCAACAGAAGACCGGCCACGGCCCCGTGTCCAGCGGACACGCCCCCGTGGCCATCCCTTTCTCTTCCTTCATTAATTGCATTTGTCAGCATAGGGCTCCACATGGCCCGTGTTCGCTGGGCACTGCCGTTGTAATAACCCGCGTTTTCAAAGTCAAAGAACAAGTCAAAGTCAATGGAAGAAAAGATTGCTAATAGCGATTTGTCATTCCTTGCTTAATTATTATTGTACTTCTTGTCTTGTAATCGATACTCTATTTTAAGTTACTTTAGTTGTATTATGTGGAGTAAATGCTAATAATTGCAGTTTATCGCTAATCGACCTATCGTTATCTCATCGCTATCGCATCGCAACTCGAGTTACGTGTTTCGTATATTGTTTTACGTGCGTGTGCTAATTATGTGTAACTTGTGCATGTTTATTATATGTTTGTGGTGAATAATCGAAACGCAAACGCAACTCTATCGCAACGCAAACTAATCGCAAACGCTAAACGAAAGGTTGATTATGTTAGTTATATTATTTGTGTGACTATTATTTAAATCTATCGCATCGCCTAATCGACACTCGCTTAAATGCATCGCATCGCTCAACGCACGAAACGAAAACACGAAAACCAACTCGCGGCAGCCCATTGATCGAATGACCATTCGATCGAATGGTCATCCAAACGGATGACCATCCGATCGGGTTGTCATCCGATCCTACACGTGCACCGACTTTCCTCTTTTGGACACCTATAAATAGCACCTGTCACATCACAAACAGTGATGTGACAACTCTCTCGTCCAACCAGCGCTTCCAGACCTCTTTTCTCTCGATTTCTCGCGATTCTTGTAAGTTTTCCACTCAAATCTTGTACATCCATCATCGACACACACTTCTTCATCATCTTCACCTTTGGATCTCAACTTTTTAACCGTGAAATCGACTGGTTTGAGGTGTTCTAGGATGATGTCATCATGGGGTTCTTATGAACTTCAAGATTTGACCTCATTCCACAAAGAACAACTCAGATCTAAGAAATTCCAACATGTTTAAACACTAATTTCGCCTAAAATCTAAACGTTTTCAAGATTAGAAGGATTGAAAGATGTTTTCATAACTTTCTTTCAACTCTTTTACACTCTTGCACTCACACCAGATAGAATCGGAGCTCATTCAGGCTTTTCACTCTTTCTCTAGTAATGTGTCGATCTGAGATCTGGTTCCTATCAACGAGACAACCGACTTCGCGGGTTGAACAGAAACAACTGTCACGAACAGTAACTGATCGGGCTGGGGAGATTCCCACTTCGATCGGATAACTTAGTCTTGGTGGAGTTTCTATTGTTTAAAACGTTGTCATACCGTCTCGATCAAACCACAAACTTTTTAAAATAAACAAATTTCAAAACGAGCAAGTCACCCAAATGGACTCCGTCTGATCGGATTGCCATCTGATCGAATGACAATCCGATCGGATGACTTGTGGTCTCAACACTTAAATGTCTTTACAAACTTTCAAAGATCATCAGTTTCTAACGAATTGTCATCCGATCGGAAGATCATCCGATCGAATGACTATCATGCTGTGAACTTGTTCTCTAAGAAATGTCTCGCTGGACGGATCGCCATCCGATCGAACGACTGTTCGACCGGACGACCTGAAAGGAAGAGATACTTCTCTGATCTTAAAATGTTACAACGAAAACTTCAAAGCCATCATACACAAACACATCCATCCCAAACGAGTGGCAATCCGACCGAATGGCCATCCGACCGGATGACCATCCGTCTGGATTGTCATCCGATGGGATGACCATTCGTCACTCAGTACACTCGTCTCGTTTTTCGCACCGTTCATCGCTTATGCTATCATTCTGTAATCAGGCTAACTTTCTAGCGCTCCCTTCAATCCAAGACGGTGTTTAGTTAGTAAACGCTATCTGTGAGTATACTCGGTCCCTTTTTGCTTTACGCACTTTTGGGTTTTACATACGTTACTTATTCAAATCACAATTGACACACAACGCAAACACTTTTATACGCTGACCGCTATTGCATGTTATACGTGTTAATCGTTGAATGCTTGTATGTTATGTTTACACAGTGATTGTTGCCTGACACCTTAGCAACGATAGTACTATAGTTTGGACTCAGCACCTGTCGTGGACAGGGGTTGTTAAGGGCTTTACTTCACGTGTCACAGTGGTGATATGTGTTGCTAATTCTACAACTCGCAGATACGTTTGTGCATATTTCATTGTCGATAACCTACACGCTTCACTCTGCTACATGTTACATGCTGGTTATGCGTAAAATGATTTCGCTATCTACTATACTATTAAACTTGTATGCTCACCTTTACACTATGTGTATTGACCTCTATTTTAACGTATGTGACAGGTGTTTAGGATGTTTGCTCTACTTGCTGGAATTAAGCTAGGATGAAGTCTAGAAACAAATCTAAATAAAATCCGAGTTGTTGAAACATTTTATCTGTCTTTGAGAAAACAATGCCTGTAATAACTGCTTTTATTTGATATATTATGGTATGGGACATAATGATTAATATCCGGTAATTTTAGTTGTTATGGATTTCTCTTGGACAATCTGTTTCGCTCAGTGCCGCGCCCTGATGATTTCGCCATAGGTTGGGGTGTGACAGATAGGTATCAGAGCCATAACTATAGGGAATTAGGCAAGACTCGACCTAGTCCGGGTCGATGTCTTAGAAACGACCTAGTCTATAGTCTAAGTACCAACAGACCGCCTTGTGCAAACCCGGTAGGGGTTCTGCACGAGCCTATTTATGTTACGCTTTCTCGAACTTATTCTCGCACGAACACTGCACATCGCACGTTATTTTCGAAAATGAACGAGTGATTAGATCGAGACTAGGTGTGAAAACCGCAGATTCTCGATAGGAACCGCTTGTTCGACGTGCATTTTTACTATAAAACACGACAATTTGCGTTGAATCGGGAGTGAAATCTGTACCTCGACGAAATTCTCCCTCTAATCTCGTGATTCTATCACACAAACCGGAATAAAGTCGTTAAGTTAGGGGTGAAACCCGAACCTTGATGACTTGTTCCACTCTCTATTTTAGTTTTACAATACTCTTACCAAAGTCTCGACGGACTCCAACGACTTGAAGTCACGCTGAAACTGAAAGGATGCGTGCCGTTCGCCCAAATCGAGGCGAGAGCACAGTCCAGAAGGCCAAAGTGTGTACTCGAAGTCCTTGAGAATAGTTAAATCACTTTGGGTAGTCAACGTCTATCAAGCCAAGACAATCCCTTTCCGATATTATGTGTTTCAATTCTGGATTTCGCCACCGCTGACTCTGTAAATTTGTCGCTCCTATGTGAAATTTTATGTGTTTTATGTGGTTTTATTCGTTTATGTGCTTCGATTTTGGTGATTTATACGCTTTCCGCTTTTCGCTTTGATCAACACACACAACTCGCACCTCACATCTATCTCAAAACGTTAACAAATCGCATGCTATGTTACTCGCAATCTCGCTATTCGCACTCGCAACTCTTAATCGCTTACGCGGCTGTGAAGGATAGGTGAATACGTGCAATATATGTACAAGAATACGTGCAAAATATAGTTGAAGATGTGCTTACGTGGACTATGTGCTTCTGTGCTTATTTGCTTCTGTGGATTATGTGCCTACGTAATTATGTGACTAGACGTGTTCCTGTGCTTTATATAAAGTAGACTTGGGTGAATACGATAGACTATGCTCGACTTAATCGAAATTGTGTTTGAGTCCTATGGCGATGTCTGTTGCAGACAATGTCGTCATTCGGATCTCACACTGTTCGCTCCGCTCGTCGTAACCATGAGGACAAACGCATTGTTGCACTCGTCGCAAAGCAGATGGCTAAGGTCATTCCACAAATTGTCAGCGAGCTGAATGAAAACGCTAGTAAGTCCTCAGAGGAATCAAGGACTGACTCGCCTAATGGTACTTTTAGCTTCAAGCAGTTTAAAGCCTGCGGTCCCAAAGAATTCACCTGAGAAAATGGACCTACTGTCATGTTTCAATGGTTCGATTCAATCGAAGTCACCTTGCGCTAAAACGGCTGTCCTGACAACCTACGCACTGTTAACGCCACTGGCGTTTTCCAATCCAGGGCTCTGGACTGGTGGACTGCCGAAAGAAACAAACGTGGGAATGATGCAGCCTATGGGCTTACGTGGGATGAGTTGAAGGACATCATGATGAAGGAGTTCTGCCCTCCCCACGAGCTTTAGAAGCTGGAGGACGAGTTCTGGCACATCAAGCAAGAAGGTGGCAACAACGCTGGTTTAACTGCCCGCTTCAAGCAGCTGAGTATCATTTCCCCGGGTCAAGTTACTACCCCTGAAATCACCATCAAGAAATACATCCGTGCTTTACCAGATTGTGTGGCTGATTTCGTGCAAGCCGCGAAGACGACAACTATCGAGGAAACCTTCCTGCTCGCTGCCGAGATCAATGACAAGCGAGTCCGGGCTGGTTACTTTGATAAAGCTTCCAAGAATCTTCACCAAGTTACCGCTGCTCCCACCGCTGAAACCGCCGCTCCCACCGCTGAAACCGCCGCCGCTACGCAAGCTTCAAAGTCTTCCCGCCACAAGAGAAAGAACAATAACAACAGTAGCAAGAATTGTGTTGTTACCGCCGCTCCACTCCAAGTTGTTCCTGCTCAACCGCAACCCCAGAACAGCCAAGTAGCGGCCCCAGTGACCAATGCACCGCCAGCCAAGCGTGCATATAATGGTCCTCACCCGCTCTGCCCTACCTGTACCTATCGTCATCCTACTGGGATTGCTTGCAGATTCTGTGTTCATTGCAACCTATACAACCATTTTACTTCCAATTACCGTACTGGTCCACGCCAAGCCCCAGCTCAAGCTCAAGGTCAAGCTCCTGCACCACAAGCTCTCCTTCCTGCTCCACAGGGCCAAAAAGCAGCTCCCGCACCCGCAGCTCATGATAGAGCATGCTTTGCATGTGGTGATCCCAACCACTTTGCAAACAGGTACCCCAACAGAGTGGTGAAGCAAGAGCCACAGCAGCAGCCGCAACAACACCAACAGCAGTAGCCTCAGCAGCAGCAGCCAACTGCAAAGTCTATCCTTTAAGTGCTGAAAAGTGGTTTCCTGGGTATTACCCCAACGATAAGTGACACCCTTCTGTGTCAGTAGTGTAAGTGGCTGAGCAATCTTTGAGAAGTCCTTGATGAACCGTTTGTAATAGCCCGCCAAACCCAATAATTGGCGTATTTCCGTTGGTGTGCGCGGTGCAGGCCAGTTCCTGATCGAATCTACCTTGGATGGATCAACATGGATCCCATCCTTGTTTACCACATGGCCTAGAAAGTGGACTTCACGAAGCCAGAAGTCGCATTTCGAAAACTTGGCGTATAACTGTTCTGTTCGAAGGAGCTTCAGAATAAGTTACAAATGCTGCTCGTGTTCCTCCTGACTCTTGGAGTAGATCGGAATGTCGTCGATGAATACAATCACAAACTTATCTAGATAGGGTTTACACACCCTGTTCATAAGATCCATAAAGACTACAGGCGCATTCGTTAGCCCGAATGGCATAACTAGGAACTCGTGGTGGTCGTAACGAGTTCTGAAAGCTGTTTTGGAGACGTCCTCATCCCGGACTCTCAGCTGATGGTAACCTGACCTCAGATCTATCTTTGAGTAGTAGCTCGACCCTTGCAACTGGTCGAATAAATCATCAATACGTGGAAGAGGATAGCGGTTCTTCATAGTCACTTTGTTGAGTTCTCGATAATCGTTACACATGCGGAACAACTTCTCTTCCTGAGTATAACGGGGCTCCTTAAAGCGAAAACTAGGTCCGACGAAGCTCGAGTCCAATAATTCCTGGAGTTGATTAGACAGTTCCTGCAACCTTCCTGGTGTAAGGTAGTAAGATATACTAATAACGAGGGTTACTTCTAGCATGATTCAGGTCTGACATCCCACCTGTCAATGTGTAGATACACCTGACAGTTCTTCTGGTAACATTTAGGGAGAAGTCACGAATAATTGGTGGATCCTCGATCCTCCTTTCCTTAGTCTTGACATCTGTGTTGAGGGTTAACATTGCGGGGTAATCCTTCTGTAGACACTCCTAGCCTTTCTTGCTGAAATGATGTTAACCGTTAAGCCACTCTGACACGCTGCAATAGGTAACATTTCTCCGCACAAAGTTTTCTCCTCACTAGGTGTATGTATACGATATCTGGGTAGCCAATCCACACGGCTACTGCATCAAATCTATCAAGGGTAGCAGAAGGATGGTCGACGTCGATCACTTGTCCCACAAGGTCGAGTTTGCATTCCAACACCCATATGAGGTTTCAATAGGCTCGCCATCTGCCGTTTCCACAGCAGGTTCGGTTTTCGAGATGTACCAGGGTTGAGCTGAACAGTGACGAAGTGATTTATTACTAAGAGCATGAAGGCCACCATGTTGTTACAACCTTGGCGTTGTCCACACCAATCCTAAATGCCCATCGCGAGTACCACATCCAGTGTTGTTGCTACTGCTACTAGAGCTCCAAAAACTGTCATTGTTCCTTGGGTTGATGACGTTTTAACTTAACCCGTACAGAGGTCGGTAAGGTGCTACGCTCATCCTCCTGTCCGTCGTCGTTACGAGTGGTTCAAGTAGTTCACTGTCTGATACGAGGGTGTTGTAGAAGTGATCACACTTCGGGATCGGAGACGTCAATCCATGAGTTTCAGTAAACGAGAAGGAGTAGGAAAGGTATCGTTCAATCATTCGACACGGGGACATCCAACTCAGGGACGTTCGTATAAGCACCTAACATTCTACACGGTTCGCTAGGTGTTCTGATGGGTGTTCAGATAACACTCGACAGCATCGAGTTTTGAAAGAATCCAACAATAAATGAGAGGTTCACGTTTGATCTTAAGTAGGGGACAATTACTGCTATGGCCCCTATAGGTTGGTTATGTTTCATACTGATCAAATAACATGACAGAACCCCTTTTCCACTTGTTAAGCCTAACTGGGACTCACATGCACCCCACATTATTATTATGTGTGCACCCACAATAATATTGTGATTTGCATGCTCATCTCAGCTCCTCTTAACGCATGTCAAAGGGTTCCTCATACTCGACTAGCAATCAAAGAGTATCACATAGCGTAGGTCATGAAAGTTTAGGGATTTGCCACCCTATCAGTCACATAACACGTGTAAGTGTTCATGATTTCGTATCGTGGTGCTAAGCGTGCAATCACATGCAATATCGTATGTAGGTGTTCGCTAGCTATGTAGTACAATGAGTATAAGAGAGACAAACCTTGCAATTTGGAGCTGAGTGTCATGGTCGTATTCCCGTTTTCAGAACTATCCGGTTATAGTCTGGTTTTACAAAAATCGTTTCCCTTTTTAAAACCAAGTTCACTATAACCAATGGCTCTGATACCAATCTGTCACACCCCCAAAATCCACATGCGGAGTACCACCGCTTGGAGGCGTGACTGACCAGGATCTTAGCCACCAATCACATTGAACGTCATAGGTATATTTAATAAACTTTCATTTATTAACAACAGTGTACAATATTTCACAGTTTACAGCGGAAGCATATTCAACTCAATAAGTGTTTATAAAATCACATGTAAGCTCTTAGTCTTGTGTTGCGTTTCCTTGTGTCCCGACCCATGACCACTCCAGTTTCTCAGATAGCAAGTTCCTTTGATATGCACCTAAAGGCCTGCAAGGCATGTAACAACTAGTCAACAACAATGTTGAGCGAGTTCACGGTTGGGTGTTCGTTTTAAGTGTTTCACGAAACATAGTTTGTCTTTAGTCGGCTTACTTGTCGTGGGGGTTTCCCATAGTTGAAAATATGATTAACCAGTTTACCCTGTTTCCCAAACATAACCATAGATGATGGGGGATTCCCATAGTTAAAAATATGGTTAACCAGTTTACCCTGTTTCCCAAACCTTTTTACGATATTTAGTGGGGGCTTCCCATGTTGTATGTTGCTAGACTAGTTGTAACCATGAGTGTTCCTCTTAACCCGAGAACAGGAGTACGTACGAGGTTTACGTAGGTTTTACGTATGTGCCCTAGTTAACCTGAGGACAGTGGTACGCGTGTGGTTTACGTAGGTTTTACGTAAGTGTCCCTCGAAACCCGAGGACAGTAGTAAGCACAAGTATACGTAGGTTTTACGTAAGTGTCTCTCGAAACCTGAGGACAGTAGTAAGCACATGTATACGTAGGTTTTACGTAAGTGTCCCTCGAAACCTGAGGACAGAGGTAATTACAAGTTTACGTAGGTTTTACGTAAGTGCCCTTCATAACCCGAGGACGATGGTAGATAGTCTAGCAGTAGTAAAAGTACGAGTAATTGTCCAATCCCATTCCCAACCCCCGGGAATCCCATGCCTTGGTAAGAGTGTGAACTCACCTTGATTTGCTCGGCAGATACACAAAGAGTCAATTGAACAACTAACGGCCAACCACGTCCTAACATGGTTACCATACAGTCAGGTTCATATTCAAGTAATGCACGTATATGATATACACGTATTCTAACAAGTTGCACGCAAAACATGGATCATGGCATGGCATCTATCAGTACATTGTATGTTCAACAGTAACGATCATGTAACAAACAAAGTCCAACAGTGCGGCCCAATTATTTAGGCCCGTATCAGTGTATAAGTCCAACTGTGTGCACGTGTTCCTGGTCTCGAGTCGAGACTAGAGATCTCGAGTCGAGACAGTGATCTCGAGTTATAGCCTCAACGATCTCGAGTCACAACTAAAGGTGGTCTCGACTTATGCATTTATCACTCGAGACTGGATGTTCTCGGGTCCGGTCTCGAGTCGCAACAAGGCCCGCATCAGTGGTCTCGAGTTGTGCTGTTTGTGTGTGGGTGTTGTGGTCTCGAGTCGAGACAGTGGGGTCTCGACTCGCAATCCCTTGTCGAGACTATGAATGTGTAATAGTTTCCTACTTTGCAGCTCATTGACTCCGTAATATCAGCAAACAACTTTGGCAGTTTCACAAATCAGATCAAATCACAATTATTCAACAATCATGCACCCTAAATATTTCTCTAACCATGAACAACCGTTACACATTCAATTAAATCATCTGATTAACAAATTCAAGGACTAGCATGTAACCCTACATCATGGCCAATCAATTAATCCTGAAATCATTGAGCTAGATTAAACAATCATCAGTTGATCACAAAACCAATCATCACGCAACATACAATCATCGATTATGGCATCAAACCTAGCCACACGAACATCATGCAATACCCGAACCAAGGCTGCTTGTAAACCATCTATTCATCTAAACACATGTTCCGATTTCACAACATAAGCTCATTAATAAACATCACTAGCATGAAACCCTAGTTGTCATATAACAACAAACAACATCAAAAGCATAACAACAATCAAGAGAACACTAACCTTAAAACCGAATAACTAAACAAATCGAGATAGTGCTTCGATTGTGATGATTGCCGTCGAACAGGAGAGAGGAGAGGAGGGAGCTAGGGTTAGGCGTGTGTGTTTTTCTGCATTATGAGGATTACACCTCCTCCCCCTAATGTTATGTTGTGCGCAAATAAAAGAATGGGCCGGACCCATTACTGGTTGCCCTTGGTCTCGAGTCAAGCATAGTGGGCCGAGAATAGTGTGTGGCGAGGGACAAGGTGTGCGGCCCTAAAGGCTTGTGCGATTAGAAGTCGTTGCGTGACCAAATTTATTATACATACATACATACATTCACATAACATATATCATCCATTAGTTAACATCAACATATCGATTGATCACATAGAGTTCATACACGTCACAGTAAACACAAAGATAGGTTCTGAAATACGAGTTGTCACATTATCCCCAAGTTGAAAGAAATTTCGTCCCGAAATTTGGTACGTACTCACTGAGGCAGCTAGTTAAGTTGCATGGTTTTCCTGGTTTTCCTGGGGTGTCACAATCTAGACCGAATTTGGATCCCCAAGCGCACTAACTTACGACAAATTCTGCTGGACGAAGCCCACAAGTCCCGATATTCTATTCATCCCGGTGCCGATAAGATGTACCAGGACCTTCGCTACAAGTGCTGGTGGCCTAGAATGAAGAAGGATATCGCTATCTATGTTTCGAAGTGCTTGACTTGCTCGAAAGTCAAGGCTGAGCAACAAAGACCCTCTGGCTTACTCGTCCAACCCGAGATCCCTGTGTGGAAATGGGAGAGTATAGCTATGGACTTCAAAACGAAACTTCCGCGCACACCATCAGGTCACGACAGCATCTGGGTTATCGTTGACCGTTTGACCAAATATGCTCATTTCCTGCCGATACGAGAAGACTACAAGGTAGAACGATTAGCACGGATCTACACCGACGAAATCATCTGTTGACGCGGGACGCCTCGTGATATCATCTCTGACCGCGATGGTCGGTTTACCTCGCGTCTTTGGGAAACATTTCAATCTGCTCTCGGTACTACTCTTAATCTAAGTACCACTTTCCATCCCCAAACCGACGGTCAGACTAAAAGAACGATTTGTACCCTTGAAGACATGCTTCACTCGTGTGTTATAGAATTCGGTGGTAATTGGGACGCGCACTTACCTTTGGTCAAATTCTCGTACAATAACAGTTATCATTCTAGTATTCAAATGGCACCATTTGAGGCATTATACGGAAGAAAATGTCGATCGCCTATTGTGTGGCATGGGATCGGAGATGCGCAAATAACCGGTCCTGAGCTGCTGCAAGAAACGACTTACAAAATCCTCCAAATTCGAGACAATCTGTTGAAAGCTCGGATTCGACAGAAAAGTTACGCCGATAGACGCCGCAAGCCCCTTGAATTTGACGTTGGCGTACGTACTCCTAAAGGTATCACCTTGGAAGGGTGTGATCAGATTCAGCAAGAAAGGAAAGCTCGCGCCTCGATATGTAGGACCCTTTAAGATCCTGGAAAGGATTGGCAAAGTGGCCTACAGACTCGAACTATCGGAGAAACTTAGCAACGTCCACCCGACTTTCCATGTATCGAACCTTGGAAAGTGCCTGACCGAGTAGAATTTACAAGTGCCACTTGAGGATCTACAAGTGGACGAAACATTACACTTTGTGGAAAAGCCTGTCGAGATCATGGACCGAGAAACCAAGAAGCTCAGGCGCTCACGCATTCCCATTGTGAAGGTTCGCTGGGAAGGCAAACGCGGCGCAGAGTTCACCTGGGAACTCGAAAGTGACATGAAGGCGAAGTATCCACAATTGTTTGTTACGCATGCGCCTTAATTTCGAGATGAAATTCCCTAAAGCAGGGGAGGCTGTAACGACCCGCGTTTTCAAAGTCAAAGTACAAGTCAAAGTCAAAGGAAGAAAAGATTGCTAATAGCGATCTGTCATTCCTTGCTTAATTATTGATTGTACTTCTTGACTTGTAATTGATACTATATTTTAAGTTACTTTAGTTGTATTATGTGGAGTAAATGCTAATAATCGCAGTTTATCGCTAATCGACCTATCGCTATCTCATCGATATCGCATCGCAACTCGAGTTACGTGTTCCGTATATTGTTTTACGTGTGTGTGCTAATTACGTGTTACTTGTGCAAGTTTATTATATGTTTGTGGTGGATAATCGAAACGCAACTCTATCGCAACGCAAACTAATCGCAAACGTTAAACGAAAGGTTCATTATGTTAGTTATATTATTTGTGTGACTATTATTTAAATCTATCGTATCGCTTAATCGACACTCGCTTAAACGCATCGCTCAACGCACGAAACGAAAAACAAAAACCAACTCGCGGCAGCCCATCGATCGAATGACCATTCGATCTAATGGTCATCCGAATGGATGACCATCCGATCGGGATGCCATCCAATCCGACACGTGCACCGACTTTCCTCTTTTGGACACCTATAAATAGCACCTGTCACATCACAAACAGTGATGTGACAGCTCTCTCGTCCGACCAGTGCTTCCAGCCCTCTTTTCTCTCGATTTCTCGCGATTCTTGTAAGTTTTCCACTCAAATCTTGTACATCTATCATCTACACACACTTTTTCATCATCTTCACCTTTGGATCTCAACTTTTAACTGTGAAATCGACTGATTTGAGGTGTTCTAGGATGATATCATCATGGGGTTCTTATGAACTTCAAGATTTGACCTCATTCCACCAAGACCAACTCAGATCTAAGAAATTCCAACATGTTTAAACACTAATTTCGCCTAAAATCTAAACATTTTCAAGATTAGAAGGATTGAAAGATGTTTTCATAACTTTCTTTCAACTCTTTTACACTCTTTCACTCACAACCGATAGAATCGGAGCTCATTCAAGCTTTTCACTCTTTCTCTAGTGATGTGTCGGTTTGAGATCTGGTTCCTATCAACGAGACAACCGACTTAGCGGGTTGAACAGAAACAACCATCGCAAACAGTAACTGATCGGGCTGGGGTGATTCCCACTTCGATCGGATAACTTGGTCTTGGTGGAGTTTCCCTTGTTTAAAACGTTGTCATATCGTCTCGATCAAACCGCAAACTTTTCAAACTAAACAAATTTCAAAACGAGCAAGTCACCCAAACGGATTGTCGTCCGATCGGATTTCCATCCGATCGAACGACAATCCGATCAGATGACTTGTGGTCTCAACACTTAAATGTTTTTACAAACTTTCAAAGATCATCAGTTTCTAACGGATTGTCATCCGATCGGAAGACCATCCGATCGAATGATCATCCTGCTGTGAACTTGTTCTCTAAGAAATGTCTCGCTAGACGGATCGCCATCCAATCGAACGACCGTTCGACCGGACGACCTGAAAGGTAGAGATACTTCTCTGATCTTAAGATGCTACAACGAAAACTTCAAAGCCATCATACACAAACACATCCATCCCAAACGAGTGGCAATCCGACCGAATGGCTATCTGACCAGATGACCATCCGTCCGGATTGTCATCCGATCGAATGACCATCCGTCCGGATTGTCATCTGATTGGATGACCATTTGTCACTCAGTACACCCGTCTCCGTTTTTCGCACCGTTCATCTCTTACGCTATCATTCTGTAATCAGGCTAACTTTCCAGCGCTCCCTTCAATCCAAGATGGTGTTTAGTTATTAAACGCTATCTATGAGTATACTCGATCCCTTTTTGCTTTACGCACTTTTGGGTGTTACATACGTTACTTATTCAAATCACAATCGACACACAACACAAACACTTTTATACGCTGACCGCTATTGCATGTTATACATGTTACTCGATGAATGCTTGTATGTTATGTTTACACAGTGATTGTTGCCTGACACCTTAGCAACGATGGTACTATAGTTTGGGCTCAGCACCTGTCGTGGACATGGGTTGTTAAGGGCTTTACTTCACGTGTCACAGTGGTGATATGTGTTGCGCATTCTACAACTCGCAGTCACGTCTGTGCATATTTCATTGTCGATAACCTACATGCTTCACTCTACTACATGTTACATGCTGGTTATGCGTAAAACGATTTCGCTATCTACTATACTATTAAACTTGTATGCTCACCTTTACACTATGTGTATTGACCTCTATTTTAACGTATGTGACAGGTGTTTAGGATGTTTGCTCTACTTGCTGGAATCAAGCTAGGATGGAGTCTAGAAACAAATCTAAATAAAATCTGAGTTGTCGAAACATTTTATCTGTCTTTGAGAAAACAATGCCTGTAATAACTGCTTTTATTTTATATATTATGGTATGGGACATAATGATTAATATCCGGTAATTTTAGTTGTTATGGATTTCTCTTGGACAATCTGTTTCGCTCAGTGCCGCGCCCCGATGATTCCGCCATCGGTTGGGGTATGACACCCGAGGGCAGAAGCGTATCTGTACTACCAAGACTTTGCAAGATTCTGCGTTTCTTAGCGTTGACCACACCCCGTGCTGAGCTGGGCACGCCCCCATGGTGGGCGTAGAAGCTTCCACAGCTTTGTCCTTTCTGCAGACACCTGACCACGTCCCCATGTCCAGTGGGCACGACCCGTGGTCAGTCTTCTGTTTCTTGTTTTTGCTTTTGCTTTTGCTTTTGCTTTTGGGGATGCTGTCGAGGGGTCGGGCATGTCACGTTTATTCCTTTTCTTTGTATTTATATTGGATTTTGCTGTATATTTGTTCCTTTTGCTCGTTTAAGCTCATTTGGTCCTATAAATTCAAAAGGAAGACAAAAACACACTTTTTCCAACATTAGGACTAAAAAATGGTTAGTTTTATGCCTCATTTGATGTAATTTATATGTTGCATTTTGCACATATCAACATCATGTTAACATGTTAACATATAATCCCTTTAACACCCCTTAACACAAGAAGAGAGTGGTTTGCAATGCCGTTTAACATGTCATGTCATCGTTAACACCCTAGATGTTAAGGTACACCCCATAACCTAATAATGTAAGCTGACATGTAAGAAAACTAAAAGGGTAAATTAGTTTGTTTTATATTTCCTGATGGAAAAACATCTAATTTTGTCGAATCTATATTTTCTCTTGGAAAAAACATTAAGGGGCTGTTTGTTTACCTCTTAATGAGACTCTTAATGGTTCAGACCTCTTACCGGTTCAGCACTTAATGGTTCAGACTGCTTGTTTCACGAGCAGATGTCTGAATGGTTCAAACATTTGCCTCTAAATGGTTAAGTATTATACACAGTCTAAATGGTTAAGACCTCTAATCTGAATTGGTCAGACATTTGCCTCTGAATGGTTAAGCATTATACAGACTCTTAGTGGTTCAGACCTCTTACTGGTTCAGCACTTAGTGGTTCAGACCTCTTATTGGTTCATCACTTAACCATTCAGATGTTGCCAAACAACCCCTAAGTTGATGTTGGTAAATCACCAAAATCCACCAACCATTGTTACTTGCATATTAATGTGAGATTTTTCATTACAAGAAATTATGTGATCGACCATCTTTACTTGCACTGGAGCGGAGGTAGTGTAAAAGCAAGTAGTGGTGTTCATCGAATTGAGTAACGAATTTTCTAATTAATCGAATCGAATTTTTCAAATTTTTTATACCTAAATTCATATTCAATTTGATTTGTATTTGAAACTCGAATTCGAATCGAATTCGAGCTGAATTTGAATAAATTAAATTTAATTTAAATTCACCCTAAACAATAAATTATTTTACTTTCATTTCTTAAAACTACTACAAACTAGTTATATTTAACACAAAATATAATAATCTGTAAAATTAATTAACTACCAATCGCGAAGCCTTCTTAAAATTGGGTTCTGGCTAATTTTTTATTTTGATTTGCAAATGGGATAGAAAAGGGGGTTTCTTGATTTCTTGTTGAGAGGGTTTCTTTATTTTTCATTTTGATTCGGTTAATCATGATCTGAATCTATCATGTAGTGTGTTTGGGAATTGGTATTTGACTAGATCTATGCTTGTCACAATTTGATTATCAAATGCTCTTACAATACGGTTGGGTGTTTTGGGGAGGTCTACTGTTGAGGGTGGTGGTGGTGAAGGTGTAATGGTGATGGAACTTGGAAGTGGTGTGATGGTGGGTAGGGCTGTAAACGAGCCGAGTCGAGTTGAGCTGGACCCAGCTCGAGCTCGGCTCGAGCTCGAATTTCAAATCAAGCTGAGATTTGAGGCTCGAGCTCGACTCGATTAGAATTCGAGGTAGCTCGGCTCGGCTCGATTTAGCTCAAACTAACAAAAAACCGCAAAATTTACTACTTAAAAATGAATTTCTTCATAGACTAACGGCCATAATTACCATTTAATTTAACCATATAGCTAAATATGCAAGTATAAATAGTTAATTCACTTTGTACATTGTCTTTATCTTCTTTTATAGGGGAAATACTCCCCTAGTTTTTGTTTTCTAAGCGATGTGGGACAAAAAATGAAGGATGTAAACCTTATCGAGCTAACTCACGAGCTCACGAGCTGAGCCAGACCAAGCTCGAGCTCGGCTTGTTTACAAACCGAGCCGAGCCGAGCTGGCTCGTTAACAACCGAGCCGAGCTTTCTTCGAGCGAGCTGCGAGCCACGAGTTTTTTGAACACCCATAATGGTGGGAAGGTTTAGTTGAGAGAGAAATAGATGAGAGGGAGAGAAATATTAAACGTTGTCAGTGTATAAACAATAATATAAGATTAAGAGTAAATTAGTTTTTTTTAACTATAAGGATAATATGATCATTTGATATCAATCAACAGAATAATCTGAACGGTGTTGAAAATTTGGACTCAAAGGGTTAAAAAAATGTTTAGGGACTTATTGCGTCAAACATTTTGATTTTGGACTCAAGCGGTTAATACCTCTAAAATACAGAGACTCAAAAAGTAAATTTCCCTGATATAATTAAATTCTCTGACATATCATTTCATTTCTTATAAGGCTGGACGTATGGGGACCGTCCAACATCGTCGCCGTGCCTCTCTCCATTTCCTGCCTATCGTCGCCGTGTCTGCTTCGTCCAGATCGTCGGAGGTGAGACGAATTGGACGGGCCTCCCCATCTCACACACATATATACATACATATACATATATATTTTAGGCCCCTCCTTCATTTCCTTACCTCCATCCTCTTTGCCTCATCCCACATCCCATCTATATGTCACTTACGAGCATGTTTGGCTAAGCTTATTTAACTTAAAAAGAACTTTTGTGAAAATGACTTATTGACTTATAACTTTTTGAAAAGAAGTTTTTAAAAAAGTGTTTGGATTAGCCTATGGGGGGTGGGAAAAGCCAATAAGTCAATAAGTTGTTTTTTAAAAATTATTTGGGTTAGCTTATTGATGTAAAATGACTAAAATGAGCATTCTTTTATAAGTCAATAAGTTAAAACAGAGGTAATATGGTAATTTGGTTTTTGAAAAGTTAAAAGCTCCTTAAAAAGTCACAACACCCTGACTTCTCAAAAATAACTTTTTCTCCTATACAACAAGTCATTTTGAAAAGTCCTTTTGGATTTGTCAAACACAAAATCTCCTTATTAGCTTTTTGAAAAAGCTAATAAGTGAATAAATTGGTTCAAAAAACTTAGGGTGTGCGGAGTGGGACGCGGCAAACCTCGGCAAACCTTTTTGCCGATCGGCAAACACCGCCGCCGAGGTTTTGCCGTTGCCGAACAACTCAAGAATCGGGGATGCCTTGCCGATGCGGGGAAAGTGATTGAGAAAGAGAGAGGGTATTGTGGGTGGGGTCCATTCCTATCTCAACCAATCACAACTTTTTCCTTTTTTTTTTAAAAATAGTTTACCACTTCACCAAGTGTCTAAACCATTGCCAACACTTTTCACAAAAGTTTAAACACTTTTGACTGATTGACATGACGCGCTCTGATTGGTCGGTTTTTTGGTTTGCCACTCCAAAATGTTTAACCACTCCTTACACCCTTAGCCAAACATGCCCTACATGACGAATCATCCATACCGTCTAGCCTAATATAACTAAACTGTGTCACGTAGTTTTAACATTTTCATCGTGAATGCTCAACACAGAAACAAGTGTTTACATAAAACTAAAAAATCGAAAACATTCTAGAAAGAAACCTATATTATTATATGGGTTTGAAGATCACAAGGGTTAACTGATGTCATTATTTTGGAGTGTCATCCGTCAACTAACAGAGATTGAAGCCATGGTAACAATAATAATTCACCCCCCTTTTTGTTCCTAATCTATTCATCAAGAAACAAAAGTTTCTTCAAAATTGCTAATTCAATTAACTGTAGATTCTTGTTGCGAGGTTTGATTACGACCTTTTTGTTTTCGAAATTAATTTGATTTTCTAGGGTTTGGAGTTGCAGGTAGCAATTGTGTTGTACCTTATGCAGTGATATTTGTACATTACCATAGATTTATGAGTTTTAGCTTCTGAAAAGAGCCTAGGGGTACAAATTGTATTCATGGTGGTTCTTTTTGATGGCTAGAATCATATGTGTAAATTCGGCATAGTTTACCGGTAAAGTTTAAGGAAATCGATAAGTTTTATGCCTTTTCTTTCTTGTATGTAGTTTTTTTTCTAAGTTAATGCCCTGTGATCACTTCATTAATGTTGGAAAGACGGTTACAATAAAGTGGCAGGTAGACGGGCAACAAGCTGCACTGCAACCCCTTTTGGATAGCAAAACCGATCCTACTGAAAACAAAGTTTTGGGTCTTAGAGGTCGAATAATTTCCATGCATGACCCGCTGATTCGCTGAACCCTGTGGTGGTTGGCTTATAATATTGATTTGGGTGTTATAAACGTCTAAAATATTCGTTAGCCTTATTTTTGCCTATAGTTGTCAATAGTGAGCTTAGCGATCGCTATAGCGCGCTACGTAGCGTATAGGTCTAGGCTCGCTATTAGAGTTGTAGCGACAGATAGCGATAATAGCGACAGTTTTTTTTTTTTTTTTTTTTTTTTTTTTAATATAAATAACTATAAAATAGTTGGATTTTAGGTTTTTGTTAAATACACATGTAAAATAGCATATATACCAGGGTATTTTGATATAATATATTTTTTTTCTAGTGTATCGCTATTTATAGCGCCCGTTATTTATCGCTATTCGCTATGCAGCATATATGTACATTATCGCTATTCGTCATTAACAACTATGGTTTTGCCATAGCGTAGTCTTGGCGTATAGATTTTCGTCCATGGGAGCGTATAGATTCTTTTAAGGGGATTTGTGCTACCTTATGACCTTATTTATGTCTATGTGCTTGTTTTTATATTATTACTATAGTTTTCCGCCATTTTGTGTCATCAGTAGTTTTCTGCAATTCTTTTTATACATTTTAGTACTTTTTGTTTCGTTGTTTTGATTTCCTAGGCCATGTTGTGTGTTATCTCGATATCATACTTTACATGTCAAGCTAAGGTTTTTCGAGCAGGGGGTTTAGCGGGAGTAGCCTCTCTATCTTCCAGTATAGAGGAAACGTTGCCTCCCCAAAACCTACCATTGAGTGGGATTGATTGGATACGTTTGTTTGTTTCTTTGTTTCTTTGTAAACCGGAATTAATAGGCCAACGACTTGCGTACTTTATTTGAAGAAGTTGGTTCATCTTAAGATTGTTATTTTTAATTAATTACATGTAGGCTACTTCAAAGAAGGTGATAACAAGGGAAGAATGGGAGAAAAAACTTAACGATGTTAAAATTCGAAAAGAAGACATGAACAAATTGGTTATGAATTTTCTTGTCACCGAGGGATACGTTGATGCAGCACAGAAGTTTCGCATGGAATCTGGCACTGAACGTATCCCTTTTGCATCTTTAATGAATTCTTTACAATATTATTACGTAGATCTGGATACTTTTACTTCCTTTCCTTGATTTTCCTTATAGATAAATAGCAGATATAGACCTCACAACCATTACAGACCGTATGGCTGTTAAGAAAGCTGTACAGTCCGGTAATGTTGAAGATGCAATTGAAAAGGTTAACGATTTGAACCCTGAGGTTAGTTTCTTCATCATTAGTTGTTATTGTATTGTTTTGCGTTATAGAAAAGTTAACAAGGCACGTATTTTTATGCAGATCCTAGATACGAACCCGCAGCTATTTTTCCATCTGCAGCAACAAAGGTTGATAGAATTGATTCGTAACGGAAAGGTTGAAGAGGCTCTAGAATTCGCCCAAGAGGAGCTTGCTCCAAGGGGAGAGGAAAATGTAACTACCGACTTTATTTTACTTTTTTTTTTTTCAATCTAAATCATCAAAATTGCGTAACTTGTGTCCCATGAAAATGGAACATTTTTCTTTTGTGTTTTAAGTTACAGGTACCTATTAGCTTGTTATCGTCATAAACTTTTGATAATATTGATTTCACGACATATCCTTATCTTGGTTTTAAAAAGCGCGCCTCAGTCGCGCTTAAGCGCGAGGCGCAACAAGCCGCACACCCTGGGGCTTTTTCGCTTAGCGCCTAGAGTAATTACAAGAAGCGCCAAAAAGGCACGCTTTTTTGGGATTTGCGTGGGCTTTTTTGGCCTGAGGCACGCGCCTCTCGTACCCGAGGCGTTTTTATGCATCTAACTGTTGTACCTTCGATTTTTTGGCTTGTACATGCAGCTAAAATCATACAAAAACCTTACTTATAGCTATATTTTGGGTAGGGAAAGCTAAAAACCTATGGGATTTTTAAAAAATATATATAATTAGCTTGCGCCTCGGGTACGAAAAGCCCACCGCTTTTGCGCTTCGCGCTTTTCGCCTCGGTGTGAGACCTCGTCGCTTTTGTGTGCCTCTCGTTTTTTTTTTAAAACCACGATCCTTATCTTCTCATTCTTGAAGGGTTATTTTATATAGAGTAAAATACCATTTTCATCCCTGAGGTTTGGTTAGTTTTGCGACTTCGTCCAAAGGTTTGTTTTTCCACATCTGGATCCAACAGGTTTAAAATCTTACCATTTTCATCCGGCTTGTTAACTCCTTCCATTTTTCTCCGTGAAGTCAGGTTGATTTCCGTCTTTTTTGTTAACTTAGAGGGCAATTCAGTCCTTTTCACTTTATGTACAAGCATTTAGCATAATGTACAAGTATTCAAAAGACCGGATTGCTCTTTAAGTTAACAAAAACGACAAAAATACATCTGACTTAACGGAGAAAAATAGATTGAGTTAACGCGCTAGATGAAAATGGCAAGATTTTAAACCTTTTGGATCCTGGTCCGAAAAACAAACATTTGGAGGGAAGTCGCAAAACTGGCCAAACCTCAGGGATGAAAATGACATTTTACTCTTTTATATATTATGTTAATGGATATTTGCTGCTTAGATTTATGAACAATAAGTTTCACGTCTGTCCGAATGTTTTTTTATATATATTTAGGATAGGAAACTACAAAATCATCATTCATATTGGTTTTGTACTTTCATTCGTTCATATCTTTGAGGGCCCCATCTTCATTTTTCTCAAGCAAGTGAATGGACATGTTATCACATTATTTCTTATCATACTTTATAAATGCGACTCAGCACCCACAAAGTAGAAATGCTACGAAGTTTTTTTTTTAAAGATATGACCCCACCATTGCAGCAAGGTTTTCTAGAGGAGCTGGAAAGAACGGTTGCACTGCTGGCATTTGAAGACGTGAAGAACAGCCCTGTTGGAGATCTTTTAGACATATCACAGCGTCTAAAAACCGCAAGTGAGGTCAATGCAGCAATCCTTACAAGTCAAAACCATGAAAAAGGTTAGTACTTGCATTGTTTTCGTTAAGTTGATCTGGTATTGTGTTTCTTTTGTCATGTGGAAGTTGTTAGAAGCTAGGGTTTAGCATTTATAAGATTGCACCTTAGTTGGTCAAACCCGCTCTTTATAGAAAACTTAGCTGAATGCCACTAAAAGGACACCTTGACTCATGTATGAAGGACATGAAAGAATGAGAGAACGGATGGCTAAATGGGCTGGTCGGAATAGGTTAAAATGGGTTCTTTTAACACATAAATACTTACTTTTACCGAATTTTGTTTGTCATTAGTGTAATTTGCTTTTATATCAAGTGGTATTTCAAGAGTCGTGAAATGCGCCCATGAGCAATATTAATCACAATATCACATAAATAGTTACTTAAGTCGAAGTGGGTGATATTGGAGTGGATCTGTTGCTGGGGCAAATTTACCACTTAACCCTTCATTATCTTCTAGTGAAAGTGCACTAATTTTAACGTTATTTTACTAATTTTGTGAAAATAACGTTAAAAAGCGAGGGACAGTTAATCATGCATCATGTGGTGGCGTTAAAAAGCAAGGGGGTACATGCACTAATCGGCTTTTGTCCCAATTGCTGAGTGTTATGTGCCTTGTGTCCAAGGCTTGATGCAAAACTACTATCGAGCCGGGGGTCTCACTGAAAGCAGTCTCTCTATTCCTATGGGGTAGAGGTAAGGCTGTCTACATCTTATCCTCCTCAGATCCTACTTTAGCTTTGCTATTGGTGGGATTTACCGAGTATGATGATGATGATATTGTGCAATAGGGACAACTGAGCTAATGTAAATAAATTTGGAACGTCACATGGTGAAAAGTGCATTCTTATAGGAGGTTGTAAAAACTTCAGTATACTTACAACTTTAAATTACTCAACCTGTTCTTTTAGCTAATTTTAACCCAATCTCCAAGGTGACCCTTTGTATCATAAATGGGTTAAAATGTCAGTCCTAAGAGATACTAATCCTGATATTTGTTAAACATGCCGCGCTCCAGGCTCAAAGGGCGAGCCTGCCGTTTAGGCACTAGGCGTTTAAAAAGCCAAAACAAGGCCCACAGTATAAACAAACAAGCCATCTGTAGCTGTTTGGACTGTATTATTGTTTGTTTTGACTAGCTTAGGTCGGTTGAGACAGGTATAGTTTATTAACGATTACAGTTGTTGAACCTGTTTTTTTGATGAGCTTTGTTTCTTGAATATTCTTTTGCATGCTTGTTTGGTAGTCAAAAAGGAGAGCTGTGTAAACACTTGTCAGGTGGCATATTTGTGTGGGTCAGGTCGGGTTAGATTGACTCGCAAACACTTGTCCAGATTTTCTTTCAAAAAGTAATCAGCCTTCTAAATATGATCATTAAAACTATAATTAAATAATAATAACCTAATTTTATGAATAAAGCAGTTTAGGTGGTTCCATGCATCAAAAACGTGCTTTTGACCCGTTTGACCTGTTGTTAACATAGTTATTTGACTTGACCCGTTTAACCTATTATAAACATAACACAAATGATCCATCTATAAGTTAATGAGTTGATATGAATCACATTTCACAGACCCGAAGCTACCAAGTTTGTTAAGAATGCTTATATGGGCTCAAAATCAGCTTGATGAAAAGGCAGCTTATCCGCGAATTACAGATCTTTTCACAGCTACTCTTGAAGACCCAGCTGTTTAAATCCGACATTCGTCACATGCGATTTGAAGAGTTAAAGCTCATGAAACAGATGTGACGTTTGTTGTTTTGAATTGAAAATGTTTTCATGATGTGTTGCAATCTTGAAAATCAGTTGTCATGACAATTATATGTGGTCTTGTATGAAGGAGTTTTAACATGATTTGATGTGAAGAATATATAATGTTGGTATATAAAATATTGTTCTTTCATATATTCTTTTAATTGATTTTTTTTTATAAATTAATCATTACAATCAGTGTAGTTTTGGAAATTCCTAAAAAATAACAATTTTTTGTATATTTATAGGGAAGGAAGTATTTCATAAACATTTAACATCAGAATTTTTTTACCGCGTATCCATTTTTTCTTCACATATTAACCAACGTGTAGGCGAAAACAAAGAGCATGTCACCATAATACCTCTTGAACCGTCTTCTACTGTTGTAATGATAGACAGACGGTTACTTTTATCCAAAATAAACCGCTTTAAGAGATGAACATTTGTAGACACATGAACTTATAGAGGTTACATGATATAATTTCACATTGATTAAACCTTTGCGGCACAATAAACACGTTTAAAAGAGACATGGGATGTCATTTCGCGTATCTTGTCCATGAGTCTAGCGTGAAAGGCGTTCGATGGTAACATGTATGGATGAAACATGATCCAAACACGTTTTAAATCTATAGTCCT
Organism: Helianthus annuus; assembly: GCF_002127325.2. Classification (NCBI taxonomy): domain Eukaryota; kingdom Viridiplantae; phylum Streptophyta; class Magnoliopsida; order Asterales; family Asteraceae; genus Helianthus; species Helianthus annuus. The sequence goes on from NC_035447.2 coordinate 70,665,070, forward strand.
TTCTTTGTTAGGTGTTTGATTGTTGGAAGGAGACCAAACTATTAACGGTTCCCCTTTATACATAAAAAAGCAAACAACTTTTTGGAAAAGTTCAACATAAAACAACCTTATAACTTTAATGACAAGTACAATTAGAGGTCCTCACTTTAAAACTTCTTTTAAATTGCCGGAAATTAAATGACATGTACTACCTACCATAAACTATTATGGGATTTACTTTGGCATAATTGATTGTGGAGTAGTTTAATACGAACTAATATTAAATTGAGAATCTTACATGGTGTTTTTCAAATGTAGCGAAAAGGTGAAAAAATGTGGGTATGTAGTTATGAAACCGTCTTATATATCACTCTATATTCTTATATATCACTCTATATTGTTCTTAGAGTGAATTGCAAGAACTCTTCTTTATCTTTATACATTTTTTTTCAGATGGTGTCCTTTATGTTTAAAATTGATGAGTTTTGTACTTTATGTTTTAATATCCATCACGTTTTGTCCTTTAGACCAAACCCAGTTTATTTTTTCAGTTAAATGTGACCATATGCAAATCACTTAAGGGTATCTCATTTAATATCTCTCCCTGTTTATTTCCCCCAATATTAAATAAACCCAACCCTAGCTCTTTATCAAATTAAGAGACTTAAAATGCAAATTGGTGAACAACAAAGAATCTAAGTTAAAGAACTAAAATATTTCATTTTATATCCATGCAATAGTTCTTTCCCCTGACTAGGTCAACCCGTCGGGTCATGACTCAAGACTCAAAACCTACATTAACCTACTAAAACCTAAACCCATTTTAGGATCCGAATAAAGCTAGAACATCCGAATAATAGTAGAAAGATCCGACTCTAATAACCTAACCCGGCATTGAAGAATGTGAACCTAGAGCAAAAAAGAGACACTAAAAAGATTCGACCCATATAACATAGACCACCCATGTAGTAGAATGTGATTCTTGTTGCTTTTGCAAGGGTAGTTTGGTAATTTTCTGATGCTCCACCACATGATGAAGATGATTGTCATGATGATGATGATGATGATATGTGCCATCATCAAAGTTGAGAGCATAACTTGAAGGATCATAATGAAAATTAAATTGTTTCTTTGGACCTCCAACAAGAAATGTTTGTTTCTTGACTGCCCTTTTCATGGCTGCCCTCATTCTCCAAAACAAGCTTCTACATTGTTTCTTTGAGCATGTGTTCATCCACACAAGTCTCCCAATAACTCCCATTTCTTGAAGCAATAATAATAATAAAAGAAGCTTTTTTTCTTGCTCTTTGTTGATGAATCTTGAACCTTGATCACTACCCACTTCAAAGAAACTTCAAATCTTGAATCTTGATCACTACCCACTTCAAGAAACTTCAAATCTTTAAAATCTTGATCACTACCCACTTCAAGAAACTTCAAAACTTTAAAATCTTGATCACTACCCACTTCAAGAAACTTCAAAGCTTTAGTCTTGATCACTACCCACTTCAAGACTTTTCAAAATTTGGCACAAAAGAGAAGAGATGGTTGTTTGCTACAAGGAAACTTCAAATTTAGCACATACCTAGACAAAGAGTAATTTGGTGAAATTCCCACTTGAAGAAACTTGTCTAGAAAGAGATTGTGTATATTGCTAGAATACCCACTTCAAGAAACTTCAAATTTCACACAAAAACATTTGGGGGGGGGGGGGGGGGTAATTAGTGTGGTAAAATATTAATTTTAAGAATCATTAAAGGTTGCATAATGTATAAAAATTCAACAAAGAAAGAAAACTCACCATGCTTGGACACCCACTTAAAAAAGCCAAAAGCTTATGAAGAAAAGAACAAAGATTTTCAAGATTGGTGTGGTGGGATTTCAAGAATCTTTGAAAACTGCATAGATATTCAAGATTCCAATATCCCCACTTTATGAAGTTTGAAACATGAACATAGGAAAAGGGTGGGGTGGGGGGGGGGTGGATAAGATCTTTTGTACGTGGGATAGATTGAGGTTTGAGGAGTACAATCATATAAAGCAAAAAAGAAATGAATACTTTATTATTTTTTCAAAAAGTGTTTTTAGTTGTTTTGTAGAGGAAGCTATCCCACTTTGGTCTACACTCTATTTTACACTCTTTTCTCTAAAAGCTAAGATTTTTTTTTATTTTCTTTTTCTGAATTCTGTTGTACTTCCTAGAGGGAAAAGAAAATTAAAATTAAGATTCCACTTAATACCTAGTTTAGAAGTTTTAATTTGTGAATGTATTTATACTCGAGTGACATTTTAAAGGTGGGATAAGACTTTAAATCAATAAGTCCTGTGTTTGATTTCTACAAAGGGGTTTTCTCATATTTATTGGGTTTCCTTCTAAATTGGTGTATAGGCATTATGCTTAGTGGAAATGGATATGATCGGGTGATTGCTGGTAGCATGATGATACTCCAGTAATCCAAGTTTATCGTTCAAAAAAAGAAGTTTTAATTTAATTACTAAGAACACTATAAATAAAGTCTTCCTACGTAAACAAATTGTATCTATAGAGTTTGTTTTACATATCCATGACATATGTATTGTCTATATGAAAACGATACTAGCAAAAATTTATAGTAAGGGTGGAGGGAGTGGAAGCTGCAAGGAGTGAGACGAGAGGGCCAGGTTGCTAACGTGGGATCTTTGGTACCGGTGAAGAAAACAACAATGAGTACTTGTCCCGAATTAAGAATCTTTGAACGTGATTTCCAAAAAACCATTGTATGATTAAAGTTGCACATAAAAATTGTTAGTATATGTGAATCTTCTTTTTGCATATAATTATAAAAGTTACTCAAACACCATAAAAACAGTTTTATTTTAGCATATTGTATAATATAATACCATTAACATACTAGATTACTAGGTGATGTAATAATGAAATAAATAACTTTAGTGATGTGTTTATAATATAATAATTGAAGTATGATTTTGTTGGAATTTAAAGTGCAATTTAATTAAATAGGGGTGGGTTTCATCGGAAGGCTGGAATTCCATTACAATGCTGTGGGAAGTGAGCCTATAGGGAAGATAGTCGTGTCTCTGTCTACCTGTATTTTCTGGACCACTGTTGCAGCAGGCTACCAAACCCTTTTTATCCCTTCCATTCCATTCTTCCTATGCATCTTTCTTTTTTACGCTATTTTAATGCATTTATTTAAATTTTTACCCACGATAAAAAGAATAGTAAACTGCTAAAATGCTCACTTTTGTCATTTTAATCTAAAACTCAAACCTTTTGAATATGAATACTTATGGTTTTAATTTTGTTGCAATTTTTCTTTAAAATCAAAATCTGATCAAATTTTTCAATTAACATCCAGTTTTTCTATCTTTTTTCTCTCTTTTAACGAATGACAAAATGGTCTTTTAAAATTTTATTATAACAAATTTAAAAAATTTGACAATTTTGTTCTTCATTAAAAGGAAGGAAAAAAATTGGATGTTAACTGAAAAATCTGTCCAGATTTTGCTTTTGGATGAAAATGACGACAAAATTGAAACCACGGAGACCCAGATTCAAAAGGTTTGAGTTTTGGACTAAAGTGACAAAAGTGACCAAACATCAGGGACCATTTTGGCAGTTTACTCTAAAAAGAATTATATATACTATATATTAATTTTGTTTGTTCATATAGTGGTATCTTAAGGGTGTGATAAGGCATCACCTAGTGGCATTTTGTTTGACCATCAGGTCTTAAGTTTGATTCCCGCAAGGAGTTTTTCCTAAATTTATTGGGTTATTCTCCTAAATTGGTGTATAGACATTATAGCCTAGTGAAGATGGATATGATGGGATAGTTCCGCTGATGATACGATTATACTCAAGTGATCTGTCAGTGATCCAAGTTTGCCGTTAAAAAATATATATTAATTTTGTTTATAAAATTATGTGTACATTTAATATAAATTGTTATAAATAAAAACATTATATGTGTTACCGATTCACACGTCATATTACATGCAATTTTTGGAGTGGTTGTTGCACGAATTTGTCCAAAATTTTATAAAATGTGGTTATCATTAGGTTGTATGTTCTTGTAATAACACTAAGTGTTATGATTTCACACCTAACGTCTCATTTGGCCAAAAGACCATGAAACACTATTCCTATTAGGAGTGAGTGGGGCGTGAAGAGCTCATCAACCCAAAGGCCGAAAGGGTGTCATTGTGTCAAACATATCCCCATGGGTGTGAGTCTATTTATATAGTGATTTTTTAATGAAATAAACATTTGACAAAATTGATTGTGGGAAATTTAGCCCGTACAAATGTAAGTGAGTTAAAACGAGATTAAGATAACTCGTTTAAGCTGATAGTGCTTGTTGATGATTTAACTGCTTCTTATCTGTATACCTATATTATTGTTTCTAAATGTAATTTTATTTTTATGTATATCATAGAATATATGCTATTTGCTTATTTTGATCATATGTATTATATGTACAATAAAGTTATGATATTACACAAACATTATTATATTTATATAAATAATAAAATATTTAGATAAATAAAAAACTTGCATAGGCTCATGTGCTTAGTAAGGCTCAGGGGTTGTTTGGCAACATCTGAATGGTTAAGTGCTGAACCAGTAAGAGGTCTGAACCATTAAGTGCTGAACCAGTAATAGGTCTGAACCATTAAGAGCCTGTATAATGTTTAACCGTTCAGGGGCAAATATCTGACCAATTCATATTAGATGTCTTAACCATTCAGACTCTGTATAAATCTTAACCATTCAGAGGCAAATGTCTGAACCATTCAGACATCTGCTCGTGAAACAAACAGTCTGAACCATTAAGTGCTGAACCAGTAAGAGATCTGAACCATTAAGAGCTTCATTAAGAGGTAAATAAACAGCCCTCAGTATATGTAGTTCGGTCTCAGATTCATTTAGTAAACAAGTCTTAGCTTTGGTTTGAGTTTGTTTAAGGTTTGTTCCATTCAAACTTTTAGTAACCGAGCTTGAGTAGATAATGAGCTTATTAGTGGCTCGGCCTGTTTACGCTAGTAGCTAATTGATACATAATTTCTTTATTAAATTGTTACATCACTCATCTTAACCATTTTATTTTTATCATTTTTAAAGGTAACTAACTGAATGTGTTTTTATAAAGAAGTTATTCCAATACCTAAAAGTCGCATATCATTTTTCACTCAAAAAGATATTCAATATTTATTATCCAAGAATAGGCCTTTTTGTACAATTTATTTGCAATGATGCTAAATTTATAAAAAGAAAAACAAAATTCCTCAAAAACTCATTTCATTTCTTGAAATGAATTTTTTTTAACCTTACATTAAAGCAAATAAATCATTTGGGCTTCTAATGTGATTAATATAAAATAAAACGTGTCATTTTATATTATTAAATATAAATTGAAAACTGCATTAAAAACAACATGCAATCTAGTTTTTATAGAAGATAAATATCACTTTATATATTGTATGGTTTCAAATAAAATTATTATTATATTAAAAACCATTACAACTATATAGAACTTACTAATGCCTTACTTTGGTTGTAAGGGTATACGGCGTGGTGCGGTAAGGGTGAGCGGCAAGGGGGTTTGCCGCGTGGGAACACCGCCGCCGACCCCCCTTTGCCGCTTGGTTTTAATCTTGATCGGTGACCATATGCCGCTGCGGTGAAGGGAGGAAGGAGAGAAAGGGGGTGTGTGTGATGGGTCCATGCCATCTCTCAACCAATCACACATTTTTCCTTTTTTTTTTTTAAGTTTGCCACTTCACAAAGTGTCTAACCATTACCAACACTTTTCAGCATAGTTTAAACACTTTTCACTGATTGACGTGGCATACTCTGATTGGTTGATTTTTTAGTTTGTCACCCTCAAATGTCTAACCACTTGTTATACCCTAAGTTAATTTCGTGATACATAGAGTGAGTGATATAATTATCTCATAGTTTGGCTTGTTTCCGAGGACTTGGGATGTCACACAGAGGTCAAAAAATAACCCCATGACAGGTCACAAAGTTATTCTTGAACTCTGTGATATTATGTTTACTTTACTTAACTACTATATATGCATGTGTGCGGGGGAGATTAAAATCAAGTAAAATTGTTATTTTTATTATAGGAAAGCCATTTATGTACTAGTTTTTATAGAAGTTAAATATCACTTTATATATTAAAAATCCTTTATAGGATAACCCACACATATACATATACATGGATTGATGTACTTTTTTTTGAACCGCCAACGAATCCTCCAAATGGGCTACTGGCGAAATTCACCACATCGGGATACACTCGCCTTCCGAACCAGGGAAAACCCTCACCTAGGGCCGAAGCCCGTGAACACTCGCCCGAAGGCACGACAGTGCAGTGAGGTAAAACCCGCTCAGTTCAAGGATCGAACTAGCGATCGCCGCCTACTCGCCTAGTCTCCCATCATCACCAGGTGCCGCAGAAACTAAATGCTAGGGGTAGGAATTGAACTTGGGTCACTTGGAACACAAGGTCTCTCCCTTACCACTCCACCACTAGCTCATTGGCGGATTGATGTACTATTAAGATTAATTTATGCACACTAAAGTTCAAAACTACAATTATATAATACAAGAATATGTACCAAATTGAAGTAAATGGGGCATAATGATCAATCAAATCAAGTTTGGTTGTTTTTAAGCTAAACTAGTTGTGTCCAATATATTGTACCCTTGGGATTCCTTCTTATATCTTCCTTTTTGTCTTTATTGTCCTTCATTATTCTTTATAATCCCATTTTGTCCCACTCTCAAGCCCCTTTCACTTTTTCCCTTGTGGGTCCCGGTTCTTCCACATGGTGGTCCATTTTCTTTAATATTATTATATTCTTTTTCTTAATGAGTTCTTTTCCTTTTGTTGGAAATTAATAAGGTTGTAATGTGATGGAGATTGATCAATCTCACCCACCAAACTCTTTTATGGCATATACAACTTTGTCCATGTTAATAAATAATAAGGTTATGCAAGAGTCATTTCAAAAAAAATAACTTGTATTTAAGATTTGATATTTATAACATATAGTTGATTCAAAATATATTATCTTTATAAAGGGGATGGCTTTTTTATAAAATGAAAACAACTATTGATTTTGGTGATTTAAAAATTACCTGTTTTTTTTTTTTTTTGTTTAATATTTGGTTTGTATATATACATTTTATAAAAAAAAAATGATGCACTTGTTAGCATTATTTAAATGTAAAAGCGTATAACATTGAAATGTAACCATCATGATTTATTGAAAAGTAAGAATAGTTTGGAGGGATGTAGCATGAAATTTAAAGAAAGATCTTAGGTTACATCTGAAACAATTGTTTTCATGTCAACATCGACGATTAGGACAATAGTAAAAAAAAAAAAAGATGATAGTATATGTATCATATAGTGAAGGGTTTGATAATGAAAATGCTTAGGAGTTTATCTTTTTTACTCTTTTTATTACCTGATTAAAAGCTTGTTATTTAATATAATCCGTATTATATACAACTAGTATTAAGCATCCCCGCGTTGCGGCGGGGGCGAGCACTAATGCCACACTACTGTCAGCGACCACCGACACTGAAGTTGCGGTGTTAATGCGAAGAAATTAATCCGAAACGTAAAACATAGAATAAAATAGAGTTAATTACATAGTTAGTCCCTGTGGTTTGCACAAAGTAACATAGTTATGTACTAATAGTTTAAAATCACATTCTAGGGTATTAACTTTTCATTTTGTAACGTTCTCACACTTTTTATCGTTTTCTTCGGATCCCGTTTCTAAATAAAATAAGTTGATATATACCTTTAGACAATCTTTGACTGGTTTGATTATTTAACATACTTTCTTTATAGTTTTTTTTTTTTATTATTCATGAGAAAATGTCAGGTCAGCATTATCATCAGTTTTTTACAATATTTGTGTTTTTTAAGTAGCTTTTTATTTTCTTTTATGTGAAAAGTTACTTGTACAAATATTCTCTGAAACATATTATCCCAAACTTCTATCATTTTTTTGGAAAGTGTCCTTAGATTTAATATTGCATATGGTTTTGTCACAACGTGTTTGCTTTTTTCTTGCTAGGGATTTTTGGGAATCAAATTTTGGTCTCATAAACTTAAGTCACTTTCTTTACTTTACTTTGTTTTTTCATAAGAGAAAAAACATATTTAAAATCATAATCATCAAGAAACAAATACATTACAGGTACCAATCTTGATTTATTGACATCAAAATAATTGATTCTGAGTTATAGAACTACTGATATGTAAATGATTTAAACATAGTCGGCTCAATATATTATAGGCGCACAGTGTATAATAAAATTGGGGCCCTTTTCATAAAAAAATGCTTTCGATCCTATGATTATTATGCATAATTATATATCATAAACCTCAATGTTAACAACCTTAAAGCCAAAATCACCTACATGTGAGTGCACAGTGCACAATTTAGCAAAGTGCACAGGTCGGTGCACAATTTAGCATAGTGCACAGTTCAGCGAAATGCACATGTGTGTGCACAGTGCACAGTTTAGCGTAGTGCACAGATCAGTTCACAGTGCGCAGTTTAGCGTTGTGCACAGTGCACAATTTATCAAAGTGCACAGGTTAGTGCATAGTTTAGTAAAGTGCACACTTCAGCAAAGTCGAAGTACATATTTCAGTAAAGTGTGTACTTCAGCAAAGTGCACACTTCGGCAAAGTGCACTTATTAACTGTCACGACATGCGACATTTAAAGGCGTTTTAGTTGCGCTACGCGACAAATACCCAGTCGTTCAAAAATTTTCTTTTGTCAATTTTGATCTGTTAACACAAAAGAAATATAAATACTAATTGTTTTTTGGTGTTTATGTTAGGCACTTACAAAGATTAGAACCGGACGGACGACCAAGCATGCGAAGAACCGAACACTATTAAATCGCTATCTCTTTGGAGACGTTCACGAGAAGGTTGAAGCATTATCATGCGCGACAAAGTTTTTGAAATTAAATCTCTATTATTTATAAACTATAAAGAGTAAATTGCGATTTTGGTCTCTGTGGTTTATAGCCCATTGCAACATTTTACAAAATACAAATATATTGCAATTTACATACCAAAATTTCTATTTTATTGCAATTTCAATCCACCAGATTAACTCCATCCATCTTCTAGTTAAATCCTAGTCACATGCGAGGCATGTGATGGGCAAATACGTAATTCACCATCACATGCCTCTTATGTGAGTAGGATTTAACTAAAAGATGGATGGAGTTAATCTAGTGGAATGAAATTGCAAGAAAATGTAAACTTTTGTATGTAAATTGCAAGACATTTGGATTTTGTAAATTATTGCAATGGGCTATAAACCATAGGGACCAAAACCGCAATTTACTCAACTATCAATTAAGTGTTATAAACCGTTATGTCGATTCGTTTGGGTTGTCAGTTAACTCAAACGTATAAGTTCTGTGTTTAAAAAAAATTGGGACCAAAATATCCGATTCTTTAATATATTGATATAAACGGGATATAGCCTTACAATCAAACCTAACAAGAACTCAGAAATGTAACGTTAACCTGAAACAACACGTACTTGACAATTGTGTTAAACACATGAACTCAAACACTACATATGTATACTGAGTTGGTTTAATATTTTATTCCTTTTCTTATTAGGATTCTAAAAATTATAATAGTATATTTCTTCTCATAATGTATATATATTCATAACCGTATTTATGGAATAGAATTATAGAATTAATAAATGGGAAAATTTTATAAGAGAACGGGGTATCTAAGTTGGGCTATTTTTGTACGTCAAAAGCACCAAAGGACAAAGGTGTGCATATAAAGACGCTTTATGGCCAAAAACCTAACCTTGTGGGAAATTTATTTTAAAAAAAATTTCCTAAAATATTACGATTCTTATAATACGAATATTATTTGAGTTACGTGAAATAAATAACCAATTTTTTAAAAGAATAATAATGGTCGCAGATTGGCAAAAAAAAAAAAAAAAAAAAAAAAACGCAAAAAAAAAAAAAAAAGAAAAGGAATTTAATAATTTTATACGAACATGCTTGTGAAATTTCGATTTATATCTATATTTTTTTAAGTTAGAAATGTATCCATAGAGTTCAATATTTATATAGTATTATTTGATAATGATGTATATTTTAGGGGTGTTCAGAAAAAACCGTAATCAAATAAAAACCGTAAACCGAACTATAACCGTAACCAAATAAAACGATCCGAATAACGAATTCGGTTTGATTTTTAACCGAAACCGAATTGTGAATATGGTTTTTGGTTTGGTTTATGGATCCACATTTTATTTTATTTGGTTTATTCGGTTTATTTGGATAACCGAATAAACCATTTAAGTTAATTAATTATTAAATAAAAATAATGATATTTTATAAATCATATACAATTTATTAACCCAAAATAGTTATTTTTTTATGCAGTCCAAAGTAACAAATGTAAATCTAAAAGTCCAACTCAAAACCATTCATTTCTAAAATAATAAAACTTCTTCAGACATTCAGTATAGAAACTAGGGTTACTACATGTTTGGAGATTATTTATATTTTGTGTCATTAGACTTGTTATAATTTCTATGATCTATGCATTGAAACTTAAGTTTGTGGTTGTGTCTACCACTACTTTATGGATGTGTTTATTTTATTTCGCAATGAAACTTTCTTCTATTCATATGTTATTAGGTATAAATTAGTTGCGATGTTCGGAAGTTGGAACACAGACATAAATATAAATTAGGAAAAAAAAGTACTTAGGTACAATTTGGTTTATTCGGTTTCTAACCGAAACCAAACCGAATTTAGTTTGGTTTGGATCGGTTTGCATATTCCTTATTTGGTTTGGATTGGTTTTTGGTTTGGGGTAAAAAAATTTGAAAACCGAATAAACTAAACCGAATAAATCAAATAAATTATAAACCGGACCGATGAACACCCCTAATATATTTTTGTTTAAACATGTAAGCTGCAATGTAAATTCAAAAATAGTAAAAAGAATACCAAAAACAAAAAAACAACACCTCAATCGTGGCCTGTGGTTTTGTTATACCTCCTTCATTTAGGCAAGTGACCTCTATGAGCAGCTCCTGACAAGCACGTGCCCAGTCGATGGTTTTAGGATGTTGACTTTGAGAACAAGATTACAACGTTGACTTTAAGACTGTACGGTGTGAGGTCCGTCCCCGGTCCAGCGAGATCCGGCTCCCCAGCACAACCACCCTCTCAGCCCTGTTGGCGTCGCCTCCAGCTTCTCCTTGCCACCTGCGACCGGGTTGTCTCTCTCACACACACATATACATACATACTTGTATATATATTGAGGTCCATCCCAGACCCTAGCTTCATCCCTTTAGCCTCATCCTTCACACCCGCTTACGTGGACGCCTACGGACGGACCCTCCTTTGGGGACTACCCTACTCCACACCTAATAGCCTCAGATTATCAGTGGCGGATCTAAGATTTTTTTTCCTATGAGTTCACTTTTTTGTGTGGTCAAATTTTCACAACCATACGTTATAATTTTCGGGCCGGGCCGGGCTGGGTTGGGTCGGATCACGGAACGTAATAAAGACCTAAATTTCATATCAAATTTCTATTAGCATTAACCAAAAAATTCAGGTTTCATAAAAACTAAAATTGCTAAAGAGCTAAAGCTTATATCAAATAAAATAACTATGCTATGAAAACCACTAATCACAAGTAACGAATTCGTATCAAAATCTATCTTCTATTGAGTATTTGAGTTAAAAATTGAAAGAAACTTTACTCTAGATTTTGCCTACTTTGATGCTTAAAACCGTCGAGTAAATGAAGGGAGGTCTCGAAATATATCAAAGCACTAGCTGCTTTTGCACCCTCTGCCACCAACACCATCATCATCAACAAACATCTTTATAATGTAAAATTGCTCCACAACAAGGTCCAAGACCAAAACTAAAGCTGGTGAATTTAACAAACCTAACTAAAAGATTAGCCTTCTTTCTTTTACTATAAAACCAGAACTTCATTCAACAATGTCTAGAATGAATCCACAATTTATGTATAAATTTCACAAGACAAACTAGAGTAGCTGCATTACACTAAACCATCAAAACAATTCAAAACAAGTTAAAACATCAAAACAGTTCATTCAGATTCAAGCTACCTTATAATTTAACATCATTATTAACATCAAACAAATAAAAAAATAATGCTAGAAATAACACTAAAACTTCAAAAATACAAAACAAGTTAAATACTAACACACCTGTGAAGAACCACGACTGAAGGAGGACGGTCGCTGGAGAAGAACGACGTCGGAGAAGGACGGCCGGAGGAGAGGAGGTGGTCGCCGGAGAGGGTGAGGGTGGAGGCGGTGTTTTCTTGTTTTGCACTGCGACTTCTATTTTCTTTTCTTCTGCTGCGTTTTGTTTTGTGTGAGTGTAACCCTAAATGGGTTTTCATTAAAGGAAAAAATTTTAAAAAAATAAAAAGATAAAAAACGCCCAACGCGGGATTCGAATCCGGGTATCAATGGAACAAGTAGGCGCATTAACCAGGGAACCACCAAAGCTTTTAGTTTATGGGTTACCATTATATTTTATTTATGGGTTCCTTTTTAATTTACTATATATATATATATATATATATATATATATATATATATATATATATATATATATATATATATATATATATAGGTTCTTTGCAGTACTCATATTTTGTGCAGAACTATTAAGAACCAATTTTAACCATTGATCTCTTAATCAATGGTTGAAATTACATAATGGCATGATTATAATTAAAAGGAAAAATAAGGAAAGTTTAAAATGGTTATGAGGATATAATTGTAATATTGATTTATCAAAATTTAAATGAAAATAAATATTTCTTAAAGATCTCTAACTTCCTCATCCCTAAATCCTCGTTCTTTGATTTTCAAATTAGCTCAATGGATTATAATGACTGCTTTTCAATTCGTGCTATATATTTTCTTATTTTTGATATCGAATCTAATAGAAGCAAGATCGTTGACGGTACGTGATTTTTTCTTTGAGTAGCTTAATTTAGGTTAAAATTACATATCTGTAGCTTTACATTAGTTTCATGTAAATTTTGATTTTTTCATTTAGTTAATGAAGGTTAAAATTACACCTGTGTAATTTTAAATACAATTACATTAGTTTTTTATGTTCGATTTTGGTTAGATCTTTGACGGTTCATGATTTTTTCTTTGAGAAGCTTAATTTATGTTAAAATTACATCTGTGTAATTTTAAATACAATTACATTTGTTTTTTTTTTTTTTCGATTTTGGTTCTCCTTTGTGTAAAGTTGCTCTGTTTTTTTTTTTCAAATTGGTGGGTTTTTTTTTGAGGGAAAAATATTCATAATGACATCAAGTAAGTAAATAGTGTTATTGTACTAAGGTTTTTAAGAAGATTTGTTAGTTGATTTCTATCTGCATATTTTTTCGTATTAACATATTTCTTTTGAAGGATATAAAAGTGGTAGATCAACAATGAAGAGGGGTGACAACATTGATAAGGCAAAAATAATTAAAATTGAAGATTTCAAAGATGAATCCTCTAAAGAAACGGGTGGGCTGGACACATGTGTTAATTAAATATATTTTTTACCATTTCGCGTTATTAATTGTTTTCTTTGGCAGAGTCGGATATGTCAATGAAGATATTAAACGGTGGTAGCAATGCAAGGATGCGAAACAACAATAATATCACAAAAGGTATTTTATTTATATATATGAAATTAAGTGACGTTTGCTATATATAACAAAATTGTATGAACGAGGGAAGGATCAATCAAGGTTAAAGATCCGTAAACGTCCAAAAGTTGTAAAAAGTAATAAAGTATCTGTCGTAAAGGATGGATAGAAGACTATTGTTGGAGGTATGATCTTATCATATTAAATACCTATATGCTAGCTTAATGTGAATTCTGTAAGTAACATATATATGGATCAATATTTGATATTTTATACGCATCTATGTTCTGTAATAGGTAAGGCAACTAACAAGAATGTGGTAAGGGTGACAAAATGGCATGGGATAAGAAAACGTTCATCTCCTCACCAGTTGGCTAGGTTTGTACGAATAATTAATGAGACGCAAAGATTGGCGCTGGCATATTGTAATCAGTTAGATGTGATTCAAATTTAATCCATAAGGAGTGATGTGAGAAAAAAAAGGAACTAATTCAAACTTGATATCATAAGATAATTGAGTGTGATTACTATATGTATTTAATTTTGTTTAGATTTGAATGTGAGAAAATAGTGAAAGGTTAAATTAAAAATGTGATAATTTTCTAGGTGTAAAATTATTTTAATGCCCTTTACACATAAAATAATGAAAAAATAACATGAAATAAAATGAGTGGTTGTAAAGAGTTCTGCAGGTTTTGTAATTTTTTTAGGTTCTGAAATGATCTTGATCCTATATATATAGGGTTAGGTTCTTTGCAGTCCTCATATTTTGTGCAGAACTATTAAGAACCAATTTTAACCATTGATCTCTTAACCAATGGTTCAAATTACATAATGGCATGATTGTAATTAAAAGGAAAAATAAGGAAAGTTTAAAATGGTTATGAGGATATAATTGTAATACTGGTTTATCAAATTTAAATGAAAATAAATATCCCTTAAAGATCTCTAACTTCCTCATCCCTAAATCCTCGTTCTTTGATTTTCAAATTAGCTCCATGGATTATAATGACTGCTTTTCAATTCGTGCTATATATTTTCTTATTTTTGATATCGAATCTAATAGAAGCAAGATCGTTGACGGTACGTGATTTTTTCTTTGAGTAGCTTAATTTAGGTTAAAATTACATATGTGTAGCTTTACATTAGTTTCATTTAAATTTTGATTTTTTCATTTAATTAATGAAGGTTAAAATTACATCTGTGTAATTTTAAATACAATTACATTAGTTTTTTATGTTCGATTTTGGTTAGATCTTTGACGGTTTGTGATTTTTTCTTTGAGAAGCTTAATTTATGTTAAAATTACATATGTGTAGCTTTACATTTGTTAAATTAATGAAGGTTAAAATTACATATGTGTAATTTTAAATACAATTACATTTGTTTTTTTTTTGTTCGATTTTGGTTCTCCTTTGTGTAAAGTTGCTCTGTTTTTTTTTTCAAATTGGTGGGTTTTTTTGAGGGAAAAATATTCATAATGTCATATAGTAAGTAAATAGTGTTATTGTACTAAGGTTTTTAAGAAGATTTGTTAGTTGATTTCTATCTGCATATTTTTTAGTATTAACATATTTCTTTTGAAAGATATAAAAGTGGTAGATCAACAATGAAGAGGGGTGACAACATTGATAAGGCAAAAATAATTAAAATTGAAGATTTCAAAGATGAATCCTTTGAAGAAACGGGTGGGCTGGACACATGTGTTAATTAAATATATTTTTTACCATTTCGCGTTATTAATTGTTTTCTTTGGCAGAGTCGGATATGTCAATGAAGATATTAAACGGTGGTAGCAATGCAAGGATGCGGAACAATAATAATATCAAAAAAAGTATTTTATTTACATATATGAAATTAAGTGACGTTTGCTATATATAACAAAATTGTATGAACTAGGGAAGTATCAATCAAGGTTAAAGATTCGTAAACGTCCAAAAGTTGTAAAAAGTAAGAAAGTATCTGTTGTGAAGGACGGAAAGAAGACTATTGTTGGAGGTATGATCTTATCATATTAAATTACGTATATGCTAGCTTAATGTGAATTTTGTAAGTAACATATATATTGATCAATATTTGATATTTTATATGTATCTATGTTCTGTAATAGGTAAAGCAACTAACAAGAATGTGGTAAGAGTGACAAAATGGCATGGGATAAGAACACATTCATCTCCTCACCAGTTGGCTAGGTTTGTATGAATAATTAATGAGAGGCAAAGATTGGTGCTAGCATATTGTAATCGATTAGATGTGATTCAAATTTAATCCATAAGGAGTGATGTGAAAAAAAAGGAACTAATTCAAACTTGATATCATAAGATAATTGAGTGTGATTACTATACGTATTTAATTTTGTTTAGATTTGAATGTGAGAAAATAGTTGAAGGTTAAATTAAAAATGTGATAATTTTCTAGGTGTAAAATTACTTTAATGCCCCTTATACATAAAATAAGAAAAAATAACATGAAATAAAATGAGTTGCTGTAAAGAGTTCCGCGGGTTCTGTAATTTTTTCAGGTTCTGAAATGATCTTGATCCTCTCTCTCTCTATATATATATATATATATATATATATATATAGGGTAGGGATATGGTAAAAAGTGTATAAAATGTGAGAAGGGTAAGAAGTGTTTTAAACCATTGGATATTTGATCTAATGGTTGAGATCAATAGAGTATAAAATGTAAATTGTGTTTTAATTAGAAGGACCTTATGTAAAATTAAATGGCAATAGTGTCTTTTCCAATGTTTCAAATATGGTAACCGCCATCAATCTCCTAAAAACTAGCTATTCAAATTTAATTGCTAAATTATCTCGATCCTAAATTCTAAAAATAGAAAAATATGTAACTACTGCAAAGAAACGTATAACACTATACATCCATCATATAACACTATACATCTATCATATAACACTATATAACAATATATAACAATATATATCCATCATAGGCATGCTACCAGAAAAATATAACACTATATAACACTATGCATCCATCATATAACACTATATAACACCATGTAACACTATATAATACTATATAAAAAATATATAACACTATACAGTTCTAAATGGTGGTTGCACTACAGAATTAATAATTGATGGTGTTATATAGTGTTTTTTGATGGTTGCGCTACAGAGTTATATAACACTACAGAACTATATAACACCAAAAACCATATTATAACACCATATAACACCAAGTAACACTATATAACACTATATAAAAAATATATAACACTATGCAGTTCTGAATGGTTGTTGCACTACAAAATTATATAACACCACACAGATTCGTAGATTAAATCCTAAAATCGAATTCCTATAATAAAGGGTGGAAGTTATTTTGGGCAGTTATCTTTAAATCAATTAATTGAAAGAAAATAGAAAATTACTAATTCACCCTTTTGAATTAATTTAGATATAGGACACTTGTCATCACCACATTATTTCTTACCCTTCTCACACTTTGGGCACTTTTTATAGGATCCTTTACCTATATATATATATATATATATATATATATATATATATATATATATATATATATATATATATATATATATATATATATATATATATATATAGGAGGAGTTGGGTAGAAAGTGGGTTTTTCCTAGAAAGTCTAGGAAACAATAAGAATGTGACACGTGGCATGAAGGGATTTTAACTAAAAGGGCACTTGTGTAATTTGACATTTTATTTTATTTTTGGAATTTTATCTCTCATTAACTAACAATGCATATAATTATGAAAACTGTTTCTCCAGGATTTTTTGTATTTCGCAACCTTCTCCTTCTTCGTCTTCGTCATCATCAAACACTTCTCCATCTCCACCATCTCCGAGTTCATCATCACCATTAAAAAACTGTTCGTATCATCTCCGTTTTCTTGACGATGTGTTTAAACAGCAAGCAAATTAATACAGTTGTGTTTTAGCAGCAAGCAGATTCATACAGTTGTGTTTTAGCATTCAGATTCATACAGTTGTGTTTTAACAACAAGCAGATTCATACAGTTGTCTTTTAGCATTCAGATTCATACAGTTGTGTTTTAGCATTCAGATTCATACAGTTGTGTTTTAACAGGAAGCAGATTCATATAGTTGTGTTTTAACAGCAAGCGGATTCATACAGTTGTGTTTTAGCATTCAGATTCATACAGTTGTGTTTTAACAGCAAGCAGATTCATACAGTTGTGTTTTAGCATTCAGATTCATACAGTTGTGTTTTAACAACAAGCAGATTCATACCTTGTGTTTTACCATCCATGCTGATAATGCTGGAGGATTTCTTCACGCTGTGTTTTAACAGCAAGCAGATTAATACGATGTGTTTCTTCATGAAGGATAGAAGGAAGAGAGAGAGAGAGCGAGAGAGAAAATCGCATGAAATGTGGGGTGGTTACGGAATGACAACTATTTCCATATTTAAACAAGCTAAATGACATATCTACCCCTGATTAATTAAATAATCATATTTTTAAGAAACACATATTACCAAAATGCCACCAAGATGATCTAAACCATTAAACACACCCATTGGGTGGCCCAGATCGCTTCCTCTACTTTCTAGGAAAAACACACTTTCCGTAGGATCCCCACTATATATATATATATATATATATATATATATATATATAGGGTAAGGTTATTGTAAAAAAGGTTAAAAGTGTGAGAAAGGTGAGAAATATTGTGGAGATGACATGTGTCCTCCATCTAAATTAATTCAAAAGGGTAAACAAGTAATTTTATATTTTATAATTAATTCAAAACTTACCATAACCGCCACCTTAATTATAGGAACATGATTTTTTAAAAGATCTCTAGAAAACACTACAAATAACACTGCAACCACCATTCAGCACTTATATAACACCATTCAATAATTATATAACACCATTCATCAAGTATATAACATCATTCAGCAAATATATAACACCATTCAGTAAGTATATAACACCATTCAGTGAAGAATATAACACCATTCAGTAAAGAATATAACACCATTCAGTAAAGAATATAATACCATTTAGCACATATATAACACCATTCAATAATCATTACACCTTTGTAAAGAATATAACACCATTCAGTAAAGAATATAACACAATTCAGCATGTATATAACACCATTTAGTAAAGAATATAACACCATTCAATAACTAATATAACACCATTCAACACATATATAACACCATTCAATAATCATTACACCTCTGTATCATCTTCTCCACTTCCGGCACCACCACTGCCGCTCCGCCGCTACTGTCGTGTAGAGAGATAGATCATCTGGTCGTGTGATGTAGAGAGAGATTGCCACTGCCGCTGCCGCACCACCACTGCCGATCCGGCACCAACACCGCCGCTGCCGCTCGCCGCTCCACTGCAATGTAGAGAGATAGATCGAAATCGTAGAGAGAGAAAGAGAGCTCTGGTCGTGCGATTGGAGAGAGAGATCGAAATTGTAGGGATTTTGATTACAGTTTCCTATTTTGAATGGATATAAAGACTTTATTACCCCTATAATTTTCAATTCAGTCCAAAAAAATAAAAAAAATTTTCAATTTGGTCCCTATTAATCTAAACCATTAGATCTCTTTCTTATCCTTCTCACACTTTTGGTCTTTTTTACAGGAACCTTTACCTATATATATATATATATATATATATAGGATTAGGTTCAAACGTGAACAAATTTCCAAGAGTGAACCGCGTGAACTAATCTGAACCATTGATTCCATATACATTTAACAAGGGTAAGATTGTAACTTAATATAAATATTGAATTTAAATTATTGCCTTATTAATTTCAAAATCCTAACATATTTAAATCATCATCAGTTACCAACATTTTCGACATCTACAAAACACTTATTTTAAATATGTTAGGATAATCTTAACTTATTTTAATATTGTCATTGTTTTTGGTCATAGTAGCAAGATTCGAATTATAGTTTGTCTTTTTTTGGTTGAACTAGAGTTTTCAGTCATCTTTTTTATTCTGTATAATTCTTAGCTCCGTAGTACACATGTGTACTACTGTGTTCTATACATTCCAACACGATAGTACACATGTGTATAATACATGGTATAGTACACATGTGACCCGCAACATTGTTGTCTTAGCTCCGTAGTAGACATGTGTACTGCTATGTTCTACTGTTCTATACATTCCAACACGATAGTACACATGTGTATACTACATGGTATATTTACGAGATTTACTCTCTTATTATTGGAAATAATTTTCTTTCCTATTTTTAAATAAGCAAAATAATATAATTACACTTCTACCCTTTTTATTCTAATAAAACAATAAAATCTAACCTATTAATTACAATCATGCCACCTCTTTAAATAATCAATATCATATTAATCAGCGGTCAAGATTTGTTCACGCAGTTCACTCTTGGGAGGTTGTTCACGTTGGAACCTTACCCTATATATATATATATATATATATATATATATATATATATATATATATATAGGGTTGAGTTCATTTCAGAACTCTAAGTAACTACAGAACTTTCAGAACTCCTAATAAACAATCATTTTATATATAAGTTTTTGTATTTAGGATCTTTTTATCATCTATTATATGTATTTCTTTGATTACATACATGTTAAAAGTAGTTTACATATGTTTAATTGCCAAAATTATATATATATATGTGTCATAACTAATTACATATATGTAAAAAAACTAGTTTACATATGTGTAATTATAAAATTACAGATAAAAAATGATAAAATTTCTTTTAACATGTATGTAATCGTAAAAATACACATAATAAATGATAAAATTATCCTAAACATAACAATATATAAATAAAAAGATTGTTTATTAGGAGTTCTGCGAGTTCTGTAAATATTTATGGTTCTGAAATGATCCTGTCCCTATATATATATATATATATATAGGAACGAGATCAGGAGAAAACGCTCAAAAGTGTGAGAACGGCGAGAACGCATCCTGGCCCAACACGTGGCGCGGGACATGATCAGGGTCCGAGGGTTTTTTTTTTTGTCTTTTCAATCTTATTTTATTTTCCTAACGCAGTATAATATTTTCTGGTGTCTAAGTTTTTTTGGTGTTAATTGTATTTATTAAACTTTTTGGCGTTGAATTAATTGTTTTTGTGTCACATAGATAATTTTTTGGCGTTATAGCGTTTTCTGATCAATTTTTTTTGGCGTTTAGTGAATTTTTTGGCGTTTAATACATTTGACTAGTTGCTTTGCCAGCATCCGTTCTCACAGTTTTCACACTACTAGCGTTTTGGTGTTTGTAGTTTTTGGCGTTTTATATAATAATGTATTTTATTTGTAGAGAATTAGATAACGAAACAACAGATAACTAGATAACAAAACAATATAAAATGAAAAAGAAAAAAAATTAAAAATGGTAATCTAATTTCTCTTCCGAATCTTCACTGTCATCAGCTCCTTCTTCTTGAATTTGTTTTGGCGTTTTGAACCTTTTGAATACCTTAGCTAGATGCCAACTTTCCTACATAAACCCCGTCTTTTTCAGACGAAGCTGCTTAGTGGCATCCTGTTTTTTGGTGTGATATTCTTGTTTGGTGGCATGTCATTAAAGATCAACTCTTGCTTGATGCTATTTGTAATAATGGAGTCCAAAATAGCATTTTACACTTGTGTTGATCCCTTTATTCCATGCCTATATTCATCAAGAACAAAGCTCACATGATGGCATATCACTGTCATCAGTCTCTTTTTCTTGAATATTTGTCCATCTCATTCAGCAAAATATTATTGAGATAACGCTCTCAGAAGAATAATCCATTCAGTGAAAGCTTTGTCATCTGTGGTTTTTTTAACTAACATTATTTGGCGTTTTAAAGTGATTGTTTCTATAGGATATGGCGTTTGTGTTTTCTGGGTGTGATCAATTTCATTGTGTGTAGACCCCTCTCTTATAGGAGTTTTTTGGCGCGTAATTGATACGTGGTTGAAAACCGGTGTTCGTAATCGTGTAACTTGATGTTTTTACATTAGTTTTAATTCTGAATAGCCTACTCTTAATTAAAAATGTGTTTTGCAGGTTTCATGGAGTTTAAGAAGCTTTTTGGGAGCTTTACGGGTCACCGGGATGAAAAACGAACCACCGGGATGTGCAACGGGTCAACCGGGAGCAAGGAACGTGAAAAACGGAAGTTGTGGTCTACACATACCGTCGCCGACGCCCTCCTAGGCCATCGGCGACGCCGCTTGAGGATCTCCGTCGACAAAAACTCACCGTAGACAGGGGATTAGGCCGTCGGCCGTTTTTGGATTTTCCACACACCATCGGCGACGGGCCTACTGGCCGTCGGCGACGACTCACCGATATTGGATCGCGAATTTTTGGTTTCTCTTATGTTGGCTCGAATCAAAACATCTTGGGGGCCTTTAATTCATCGGTTACACATTCTTTTGAAGTTTGAACTGGATCTTGGAGCCTTTCTTGCCAACGAACATCACTACCAATCCATCACACACGCCATACATCATCCAAATCATTCGATTCGAAACCCTAGTTCATCACCGTTACAATCATCCTTCAACCCTCCATCCATTTATTTCCACCATTATAAACCTTAACCACTATTCCATCATTTCCCAAGTTCCAAGATGTTAAGATTCGAGCTTTCAACAACCGGTGATCAAGTTTTGTCGATCATGAGTGGCTAATTCCTTGGAGGTTTCACCCCGGTGTAAACTTTTGTAAGATTTAGGTTTTGCTATGTGTTGATTCTTGGTTTGTGACAACTTGAATTACATTTGAAGCTTTAGACAATTGTCCTACGTTTGTATTGCATTTATGAATTGTCGAATGAATGATTAAATTTGACTTTGTGAAACGAATACACGTATTTATGCCTTGTCTCTTGATAGGATTTGTTAGTCCAAGGTAACAAAGTGCATCATGGTCCGTTGTCTATGACGTTGATAGTGATTGGCACCTAAGCTTTGTGATTATTGACCCGTTAATGAATTAATTCAAGTAAATCAAGTTAAAACACATAGTAATCCTAGGTCTTGCATTTGTTGAAACCGGGTGTGAACCTTGTTATTCCATATTGTTTTATTAATCAAATTTTCTTGCAAATTGTTAATTATTAGTAGTTATCAATCCAATCATTTTAGTAATTTTATTCAACATCTTTTTGACATACAAAAATCACAAAAACAACTTAGCAAGCTTCATAAAGTGACAACTTCTACAAATCATTCAAAGTCCATTCGCAAACCATATACTCTTCGTGGTTCGACCCCTTGCTACCACTAGTTATCGTTAAGGGTAATTAGGGCTTATAAATATTATCTTTGACCGGAGCGCGACACTCCGATCAAATTTTGGCGCCGTTGCCGGGGAGTGCATGCGCTTTGTGTTTGGATATTGTTTGAATTTGCGTGATTAACTATTTAATTTGCACAGTTCTTTTCTTGTACTTTGTCTTTTTCCTTGTTACGCGGGGTGTGTTACTTGTGCAGGTTACAGGTAGTGCATGCATACACGGAACTCCGGGAGGACTTCACCGTTAGTCTACGAACCGGAAATCGAAAGAGTTGCAAGAAGGAATTTAGCAAGCCGGTTAGAAGCAACCTTGTTTCTAACCAAGTCACCCAAATACCACAGTTCACACCATCTATTGAAACCGATTCAATGGCAAACCAAAATTCAAATCAAAACCTCAACGAAAACCAAAACCAAAATCCGAACCAATTCCAATACCGAGGAAACTTCAATCCCGCTCAAAATGTCCAACCTATACCTCAAGAGCAACCGGGTGGTAATAACAAATCTAGACCACCCACACCACCTTTCCAAAACCAAAACACCAACAATACCCAAAGAACACCCCAACAAAAAAACCTTCACCGACATAACTCCTTACCCAATAACCTTGATGATCGGAATGTTAATTCCAACCGTAGAGGTAACCGAGATCGTGGCAATCCTGAGAATGAAGATCCATTCTTTAATATCGATGACTTGAGAAATGCTATCCCGGATGATGCACCGTTTAGTGTTCCCGGATACCAATCGTCAGAACATGTGAGTATTCACTCGGAATACTCGAATGACGGGGGTAATTATAATGAACCGGTAGATGATGACGAATGGGGTTATGAGAATCGGGACAACATCTACAATGATAGAGGTTTTGAAGATGACGAGTTTGGCTACCAAAATGCCAACTTTGTGGGGAATGATAACTATGGGTACGGGAATGTGAGAAATGACGGTTACGAAAACAACCGTCAACCACGAAACAATATTCAAAGGAACCAGAATGATGGGTTTTACAGCAACAATAACAACAACAATGTTAACCCTAACCGGATTCCTCATTTCGTGGGAGGAGGTAATCAAAGAGGTAATCAAGGTGGAAACCGAAGAGGTGATAGGGGAGGTGATAGAAGGGATAATCGAAGGCCGGTGGATCAAGAAGTTAACGGTCCGTATCGTCGTCAACAACCTCCACGGGGAGTAAATGACCGTTTTAGGCCGGTGTCACCGACAATGACTCTCTAATAGTCTGTGAAAGAAGGATGTTCGATTGCAAGCCCCACTATATCAACATACTTCCCCACTTTAATGGGAGGTCTAATGATGAACCATACACTCATTTGGCGGAATTTTCGTCCATATGTAGCACTATCAGGGGGCATAATTT
Source organism: Helianthus annuus (assembly GCF_002127325.2). Classification (NCBI taxonomy): domain Eukaryota; kingdom Viridiplantae; phylum Streptophyta; class Magnoliopsida; order Asterales; family Asteraceae; genus Helianthus; species Helianthus annuus. The sequence continues at coordinate 70,689,495 of NC_035447.2, forward strand.
TGCGTTGGAAGAGGTCAAGCTTCGGTTATTTCAGTTTTCGCTAAAAGATAGGCGAAGCAATGGTTTCTTACACTTCCGGCAAATATTATTCGTACATATGGCGAGATGCAACAAGTATTTCTTGACGAGTACTACTCAATGGCGAAGACTGATGATGCTCGGGATGTAATAAGGTCGTTTCGTCAACTTTCGAGTGAACCGTTGCATGAAACATTTACTTGATATAAGGAATTGATTCGGAAATGTCCACATCATCAAATAGAGAAGTGGGAATTGGTTAAGTGTTTTGTACGAGGATTGAATGATGAGACATGGAATCGCCTCGAGTCAACGAGCAATGGAACCTTATTGAGTAACCATGAAGAGGATGATTGGGAATTTCTCGAGAGGATGAGGAAGCGGTCAAAGGCAAAGGAGTCGGCCGATAGAGCTAAAAAACATCCCGTTTCCTGGTCACTTCCCGATCTTGACTCTAAGGATCAGATTTCTACTCTAGAGCGGGAGATAGCTCGTATGAAGAGGAAGGAGGTGAATGTGGTGCAATTCGCGGTGTGTGAAGATTGTGGGGAGATTGGTCATAGGACCGATCAATGTCAAACGGGACCGGAAGAATACACCGAGGAGGTAAATCAAGTGTACGGGGACCGAAAGCAATATGATATGAACTCCAACACTTACCATCCGGGTTTGAGAAATCACCCTAACTTCCGGTATGGTAATGCCTCGAATCAAATGAACCCGAATTTTCAATTGGGCAATCAAGGTGGTTCTTCCTATAACAATCGTTAAGTTGGTAACCAAGGGGGTTACCAAAGGAATTACAATCAGGGGGTAACCAAGGATATCAAACCCGTGAAGGTAATTATCAACGTGGTTACAACCAAAGTGGAAATGGGGGTGGTACTTCAAACTCTCAAGGTGATGACTCGATAAATTCTAAGTTTGATGCACTCATGAATGCTATGAGTGCCCTTACTAATTCACATCAAGAGATCAAAACTGAAATGAATAAAGAGTTTGAAGTAAGAGATAAATCCCATAAGGCACTGGAGAAGCAAGTGGGGTAACTTGCTCAAGAGATGGCTCAAATTCGTGGAAGTGGAGGAGGACTTCCAAGTGACACCACGGTGAACCCTAAGCATCAAGGGTCGAGCTCGAAAAACACACGTGAGGTACCAATAAATAAAATTTCTTTACATAGTGGTCGAGTGATAGATAATGGTGTTGAGCCACCACCACCCAAGTTTGTTGAAGGGGTGGTGGAAGATGCTAGTGACGATGAAGGTAATAACGGTCAAACGGGTCAAAATAAAAATGATTTAAAAATTAATAAAAATACACCCGTCGTGACCGTCCCCGTCCCAAAGGCTAAGGACAAGGGTGTGGAGGTTAATACCACCCCTTATCCCGAACCTTTATTGGGACCATCTAAGAAAGTGGTAAATAAACGAGGCCCACAACAAGAAGAGATGTGGGAAATTTTTAAACAAGTTAAAATCAATTTACCACTCTTAGATGCAATTAAACAAGTACCTTCCTATGCTAAGTATTTGAAAGAATTATGCACCCAAAAGCGGACTCACAAGTTTCCTAAGAAACTAGATTTAACCGAAAATGTGAGTTCGATTCTTTCGGGTGCACTTCCACCAAAACTTCAAGATCCGGGGGTGCCTATAATTTCAATACAAGTTGGTGAATTTAAAATGACTCGAGCACTTTTGGATCTTGGGGCAAGTGTGAGTATCTTGCCGAGTAGTTTATATGACCAATATGATTTTGGCCCACTTCAAATGTCAAACACCACCGTGGTGTTAGCCGATTTGACTCCTAAACTACCCCGTGGGATAGTCACGGATGTAATAGTCAAGGTCGAGGACTTTTACTATCTGGTGGACTTTCTTGTACTTGATTATGTTTCTTTGGACCGAACCAAAAACCAACGGTTATCCTCGGTCGACCATTTTTAGCAACATCGAGTGCTCAAATAAATTGCAAATCGGGCACGGTCGATATGACTTTTGGTAACCGTCGGTTGCGGTTAAATGTCTTTTCAGGATTGACGGATCCTCTAGTCAGCGATGAATGCTACATGGCGGACATTGTTGACGAGTGTATACCTCTATGCGACATTAATGTCGAAGAGGAAAGCACAATAGAGGAATGTTTCATGTTTGACAGGTTGCAAAGGGAAACAAATAGAAGCATAGATGAGGAGGTGAAGGAATTGGAGGTATTAGCGGCTAGGGAAGGAAGGCCCACTTGGACACATCAAGTGGAAAGCCTCCCGGAAAGCATTGACACCAAGTTAAAGCCGTCGTTAGAAGAACCTCCAGTGGTAGAGTTGAAGGAGCTACCCAAGCATCTCACGTATGGTTATGTGGGTGAAGGTACGCTTCCGGTCATTATTGCATCTAACTTGACCGGGGAGCAAGAAGACAAGTTGATGAAAGTGTTGGTCACTCATAGAGCTGCTATAGGGTGGACGATTGCAGATTTGAAAGGGATTAGTCCCTCGGTGGTGATGCATAAAATCATCACAGAAGACGGCGTTAATCCTTCTCACGACACACAACGGAGACTAAATCCGAACATGCGGGAAGTGGCTAAGAAGGAGGTGCTGAAATGGCTAGATGCGGTGTAACACCTCGTAACATCATACCTAATAAAATAAAGACACGTGTCATGTAAGACAAACGTGTCAGGAACTCGGATAAAATAAAAGATGTATGGTAGGATTTAAAAGGGCGACATGTTATTAAAATACCTCTGAGTGGCCAATGTTATAAATCCCAAGATCCTTAAATCATTATGATAAACATCAAATATATATTTAGCCGGTTATTCCTAAATAAATAAATTCCATTCTTATATGGAAATTGGGTTCTTTAAAAATGTTACTACAAAATCCTGATTAATTCTTGTTTAAAAGAAGTTGAATTTAGTTTAATAAGGCATGGCCAACCTCCATAAGAATCTAAAGGAGAATTCTTGATATTCCGACACTTCAAAGACCTTGTACAAGGAGCCAAAGTGGTGTAAGTGCATGCAAAGCATGCAAGGGCTGAGCAAAGGGACCCTCAACTGAAAAGGATAGCATGAGATTCGGAGTATACAAAGTTGCATGGTCAAAACTTGAAAGTTGCAAAATTTTTGTCCTCAGACCATCGGTTACGGACCGAAAGGGTCCAGGCTTACGGTCCGCAAGAGGCATACCTGGGCGTATCAGACCAGGGTCGGTTACGGACCGTATCCGTATAGGCTTACGGTTCGCAAGAAGGTGCTTACGGACCGCAAGGGCTTCGGCTTACGGTCCGTAAGCCTGTCGCTGGCAGCATGTTTTGGACAGCTGCCTGTTCAGCCTGTTGCACCGCCTTAGTAGTGTGGTTTTCGAAATCAGGGGCTTGATAAGTGGTATATAGCAACATAGGGACACCTGGGATGATCTTGCAACATATGTAGACTACTTTGGCATGATCTTGTGACACTTTGTTCACTATATAAGAAGAAGAAGTTGTGACTTTCTCTCTTGCTCATTTACAACTTATTTCAAGACTTCTCTGGAGCATCTCTGGACTTCAACAAGCTTCTCTTAGGTCCCTAATCATACTTAGGACTCTTGTAAGTGTCCTTAATCTTTTATAATTCAGTTTAGCTTAGTTAATTAGCTAAAAGTTAAACCGTCGTAATTAAGGTTTGACTTCGAGATTAAGCTATAATTATCCAGTCAAATCTCGAATTAAAAATACCTATAAGTAGGTAATTATGTGGGTAATAAACCTTTAAAAGGGTATTCTCAGATTCCCACTCTAACTATGTCAATTGTCGGGTCAAAGCTAATTTCAAAAAGTCAACAGAAAGCTTTATTTCAAATTAATACATAATTAGCAATGTAGGATCCATGTAACCTGTTTTGTCACTAATATAACTTGGTAATTAATATAAGAACATGTCTAAACATGTTCAACTCGATAATTTTCAGTTTAGGCTCGGTTTGGAACCGAAAGTCGCATAGTTTGACTTATGCTTTGACTTTCAGTTCTGATCCGTTTAATCCAAGTTTAGGATTGCCTTAGAGCTTCTTTTGGACCTAGTTACAGGTTAGTATAACCCTTTGTGATTATACGGCTTGGTTCATTAGTTGTCCAATTATTATGCAAGTTTTCCGTTAATCGCCTAAATGTTGACTATTATGCCCTTTCCACCTTAAATTATGATTTTTGAAAATGTAAAAGAGTAGACACCTTACTTACTGACTTATAAACTTGTACCTAAAATTTGACATCAGTTTGAGGTCTAGAGTTAGAGTTATGCTCATTAGCGTAATTAGAAGCCTTCTTAGTAATTAAATGACGTAATTAGCATATAGCCTACCTAAACCCAAATTTTAATATCAAACTTTTTACCTACTGATATAAAATAATATTTTGGGAATTTTGAAGATTTTTATTTATTTTTAGGCTGAGCGTAACTTAGAGTTCTAAGCTTAATTCGGTTATTGCCGGTTTTGCCCTTTTGGGCTATAAAATGAGTTTTATAAATCCTTTTGACCTCAAACCTTTTTCTACTGATTCATTATGTTAAATAAATTATTTTGAGCCTTCTGTAATATTAAAAATATCAGCTTTCTATACAAAACCCGGAAATGGCTCCAAATCGCCTTTTTAAGCATTTTAACGACATAGTATGTATCAAAACTAGTTTATATATATAAGGTTTGATACCTACTGATATATTCAGTAAATTGTTATATTATAACAATAAACAAAGGTTTTAAACTCAGATTTCCAGTTTTAACCTTTTAGGCTTATGTGAAATTACCAAAATGCCCTTTCGGTGCATAATACGGTTATAATTATTAAATTTCACATATATGTGATACCCTACTATTATAACTTATTAAATTAAGTATATTTACTAATTAAATTAGACCTGTAACTCATATTTCAAATTAAACTCTTTTATACCCTTTAAAATGACCAAAATGCCCTTATGAGGCATAGTTTGTGTTTAAAACCATTTTGGGCATAATAGAAGATATCTTACTGATGTCACAACATATCTAGTGCATATTAACTCAGGGAACTTGCATATGATTCATATGGCTACCCGTTACGCACTTTCGCGTTCGGATCGGCTTATGTAACTAGTTTACACATTTTAGCCGAAACGGGTCAAACCATATCATTATTGTCTCAAAATCCAGATGTGTTTAAGTTACCCGTATTAAACAAGCATGCAAGCTTGTCGGGTCAAAACCACATTCTAATCCGGTCTTCGCCTTCCATGCGATTGAGGCGTATTCATTCTTTAAAACTAATCGGTCTAAGCTTAGGCTAAATTAAAGACCCGTTAGGATTCTAATAGGTTATTATAAACCTTCGTTCCAGAATAGGAGATCTAGTAAAAGATATTTGCACTTTCTTATTGTGACTATACTTGCTCAGGTAAATACTTTTAACTTATTTTCCCTATACGGGCTTGGGGTACGGTATATAAAAAACCGCTTGGTCGGGCATTGAATCTTTAATCAAATGTAGGTTAAATCATTGAAATGACCCGTTAAAAAATTGTTTTGTTTGCTTAAAGCCTTTGGGGGGTTAATGACCATGTCCCAGATATCCTTGGCATCATTTTACGAAATGGCCACAACCTAAGCATACGGGTGTAGGCGTACACCCGCTATGCATAAATATTAAGGTATAACCGCCGGTTTTGGGTTAAACCGTTACGAGATTATATCATGTGGTGTGTCTATTGATCTTTAACCCGGTGTAAACCCGGGCTACTGGACGCATAAGGAACATATAAATCTTTTACAAGTTTATATTCAAATAATTATCCCAAGTTATAAAAATCTTTTTGTGCCATGTGCATTCAAATCAATTTTAAACCTTTTCAAAATGAGTCAGTTAAATTGTATTTACCAGTGTAAACTGACGTATTTTCCCAAAAAGATTAAGTGCGGGTACTACGCATAATAGGCTGGCCTCTCCTTAGTATCACTTAGAGTCTCGCAAGCTTGGATGCAAATAAATCTGTTGAACATGTTTCCTTTTTCTTTTGATCCGCCTGTGGATCTATTTCAACTGTTTGTGATACTTAATATTACAATATTTATTCGGTTAAAATAAATCTATCTTTTTGCTTCCGCTGTGCATTTTAAATTTGTGTTGTTTGACTATGATGATATCAACTACATCACGATACTCCCCACCGGGCCCACCGGTGACTCGTGGAAAATAGGGTTGTGACAGGTTGGTATCAGAGCCAACACTGAGTGAATTAAACACTAGCCTTTTGTGTTTAATCTCAATGCACAAATTGCACATTCCTCGAGTTCCGAGTCTGGACAAAGAACATAGGACAAATTCTGTTTTTGTTTTATTTTATTTGTCTTTTCATTTTATATTCTTTTGTTATTTTTAATTATGCTTGCAAGTTTAAGAATGCCGCCCAGGATGAGACGAGGACGAGGTAAGGCTCCATTTACTAGCCATGACCATGAAGCCGGGCCTTCTCACCGGCGTACACCTTCGATCACAATGAGCACTAGCCCTTAAGAGCCTTGGAGGGTTTACGTTGAACCCGGGAGGCGATTAGTCTCCCTAAGTTCCTCACCATCCTACCTACATTCTTTTGGGCCGCAATCCGAAAACGAGCCCAACAACCCTCTGCCTTCCTTCATACCTTTGCAGTGGTCAAACTCGCACCATTCTTTTGGTGACCCTACCCTTTCTTTTCAGAGCCGGTTCAACCAGGCCAATTTCATTCAAGAACCGTGGGTTTCAACCCACTAGGACCCGAAGATCATTTTTTGGGTGACAACGACATGGATGAAGATACGGATCCCGTGGAGCTTGCAACCGGGACCCCAAACCATCCCATCGAGATCTCGGATGGGTCCTCGTTTCATGGATCGCCTTACCGCGGTCCGGATAGCTACCAGGCGAGGTTCAACCAGTGGGACTGGTATTTTACGCCCTCTGAACACTCGTCTCCGTACCAGCAGCAGCAGCACCAGCAACAGCAGCAGGATCCTTTCGAGGATTCCGGATTTGTGGATGTCACTCCGCCACCACCTCCACCAGTGGAGCAGCCGCTTCCGGAACCACCGAGGCGGAGAAGGTCAAACGCACGAATGTCCGTGTGAGGAGGAGTCCGCATCAGCACTCCCCAGCCCTCGAGTGGCAGCCATTATCCGCCACTCCAAGAAGAAGAAGACCCGCAGATGGGGGGACCATCAAACCCCATCACGGAGGCGAACTCTGCGCCTGTGGTGCCACCATTGGGTTTTGATAACCCGATCCCTGCTTATGCCGGTTCAGCGGCATATAACCCGTTCGAGCTACCGGGCCACAACAGCTACAACTATGCCAATGTGGACCCGTACTAGGAGGCGTGGGACTACAATGCTCGTCACCCTGAAGGGCCCTATGGTGGTCCTTGGACTACTGGGTACCCACCTTATGTGTACCAGCACCCGCCACCTCCTCAACCACTGCATCACCAGCCGCCGCAGCCGCAGCTAATCCCGCCGGAACGTCAACAAGAGGTCCTCGATAGATTGGAACGATGTAAATGGGATATTCAAATGGAGCGTAGTAATACTCGAGGCTTCTTCAAGGGGTTGTCAGACCTGATCAAAGGAAAGTCCAAGAGAAGGGGTCATTGAAGACCTTTTGTTTATTTATTTTATTTAATTGGAATCAAGTCCCTGCGTGGACTTTTGTTTCAGTACTCAGCCCCTGCGTGGGCTTGTCTTTTTGTACTCTGCCCCTGTGTGGGCATGTCTTTTGTTAACCCCTGCGTGGGTTTGTTGTTTGTTTCGCCCCTGCGTGGGCATGTTATTTTGTAGAAGTCCCGTTTAAGGCAAAAGTTGTACTTGTTTAATTTATTAATGAGATGTTTAGTTTAAATTTTCATTTTGTTTGTTATTAATTATGTGCATGAAACATAAAATAAATGAAAATAAATTTCCTATTAAAAGATCTACCATTATATTAAAATGGCAAAATCTAAAAAGGACAAGACCTAGCCATGTGTTATCATAAGACAGGGCCAAGATGGTAGTTCCATAATTAGATTCAGATCCATATTAACATCTCAATTTAGGACTGTTCTGCGTTAATTATTAAAAGAATCTTAAAGGTAGAACCTAGTCTATATGTCGTTGCAGACATGGCCAAGATGGTACAACCTACACAAAGGATTCCAACTCTTGTTAACATCCGAATGCATGTTAACATTTCTGACAAACTGTGATACGATAAAATCACATAGGTCATCTTCTAATTGGGTTATTTTAAATTCCCTTGATTATAACCATCCCTTAAGGATGAAGTGCCTACGGGCTATAACTAATGTCCTTTTTGGACTAAAGACAGTAGTAGCTTATAACTCCCTGTCTAGAATAAGGCAATAAACTTTGATTAAAGCCTTAATACCTTGACTCTGTAAAAGTCTTGGTTTATAAATTAAATTTGTTTATATGACTATGCCCTTTTGTGTTATTATTAAATTAAAATATAGGATTATAATAAAAGTCCTGAACATATAAGTAATTAACAAATTAACCAAAAATGGCTATTAAAACCATGGTTAATAAATCATAAAATACTGTAAAAGCTTCTAAGTAAAACCTTGCCCATTATTTTTCTATATGTAGAAATTGAAGCTACATGGCTGGGTCGGATGAGGTAAACAGTCATCCGGTGTTAAACCACGATAATGCTAGGATACAGCTGACTGGTGCAGAACTGCAAGCACTAGTTGATAATGCTATTACAAGGGCTTTGGATCGGCAGAATAGTGAGTCTAGTGGGACTCAAAGTAGGACCCTATCTACACCGCATTCCAAGCCTAAGACTCATTCTGAAGCTCACAACATGTAACACTCCTGTTATTATTTTACGGTTTTCGTATAGTTTACGAAAACAAACATGTGATTTTGATAAATAAGGTTAGTTAAAACTTTTACAATTGAAAAGAATATACAACTTAATGTAATTGAATTCGTCGTTTAAGAGATACGTCGAAACGCCGCGCAGAAGCTTGTATTTTATCGTGTTCGGTTCTTCTTCGAGCTTGATCTTCATCCGGGCACTCTTGGCGATCACCTATGATCAAAACCAACTTAAAAGTTAGTTTTGATAGTTAAATAACAAGTTTAAACAAGTTATATGGGTCAAACAAACAAAATTAAACATTTTTGGAATTCAGGGGGGGCTAGACGCCCCACCTAGCCCCCTTTTTGACAGCAAGTTATTCATTTGTTGCTGTATAATTCCTAGCCAACCCAAGTTTCACGAAAACGGACATAACTCATTCGTTATTGATCCGTTTTACACGATTTTTTTTCATACGCGTTCGTAATTTAATTCTCCATCACATGGAGTTAAAATCCAACATCCGAATTCACAAAAATTTAGATTTCAAGCTCTCGGCTTAGTATTCAACTATGACACTTTTGACCCGTTCATGCTTTTACCAAACTAATTTGTTATTTTCCTTCAAAATCCTATGGTCATCATGTTATATCCGTTTACTAATTTTCAATATTTAACTTTACGGGTTCCTTAAGAAGTTTTAACCCGTTATGCATATATACTCGTTTTGACCCGTTACGAGTATTTTACATTTTTAGACTTAAATCATGCTTCTATTGGTTTACATCCTATCACCATTTTTATACGAAATCCAAGGACTCAAGTTAACAAGATGCTTATTTCAAAACAACTCTTTAAAGTTTGTTTACCCTATTTACCCCTCAAGGGCTTTTTGGTCAATTTTAGCCCTTTATTTGCGCGACGAAGGACTTCCGATATTATTTGACCAAAATATCACTTTTAGCTATAATTCTAAACATGCGTACCTGACTCGGGTCATAAGATTGACCCGTTTAAATACCTTTCGCTATTAATATCTAGTTAATAGCAATGCTAACCATGTGTTAATTCCTGTGATCACAAAACTCAACAAGCAATCATCAAATATTATTGACAAATGGTGTTAACAACACCATTTGACCCGTTTAGTCGAAATGACCAATTGTCATTATAAGATGGCATTTAATTACCATTTCACCCCTTTAACCTATCCCGGTTTACTTTTTGAAATCATCCAACTTGAAAGTCGTTTCCTGTTTTATTTGACCCATTATGACTTATGCCAAATGGTGTCGTTTTAAATCCCTTTATCTATTCGTTAACCCATGTCCGGATTACCATTCACCATTTTTACCCCTTTCTACCATAATTTATGGTTTCTACCATTTTCACTTGTTCCGACTAGCATTATATCGCGCCGGAACATCATGTTTCATTTACTTAATATAAATCGTATTCCATGCTCACAAATAAGCATTTTGTAAAAAAGTAAAAAGGGCGTAAGCTTAACTTACCTCGCATCCGAACTACGCTTTTCCTTTCCTTCTTGATTCGTTTGACCCACTTCCTTCTCCAAGCTTCCACCTAGCTTGTTACGCATCAAACTATCGTCAACATTTACAAGGCGGTTAAATTAGTCATTAAAAAATCACGACTATTCCACCTCACTTATTTTCTATGTCGAAACTACTATTCGACCTCATCATTAGTTAACTTAGCTTATTAAAGTTAACTACTTTCAATCACATGGTTTACAACATTAAGTCTAAATCAACATAATATGTAGAACCCTTATCACTACATATTGCACGTAATTGCCATATAATTCAAATACGCGTTTTCACTCTAAATTTTAACACTTTAGTTCTCATTTAGGCAGTTTAACAAACACCTAATGTGCATAATTTGCATTCTTCTTTTATCTAGTTCATGGTTATTGTTTTAACCATGTTTTAACATCAATTAACATGTCCATATCAATTTTTGCATCTACAACATTAGAATTTACTTACGAAAGTTCAAATTACACTAGAACAACTATTAATTTCTAGTGTTTAACATGTTCACACAAAAACCCACTTATCACCTTCAATGGTGATCATGAATTCACAAGAATTAGGCCTAACTTGATCATATACTTGTCTAGGGTTTACTCCTAGACACTACAATGTTCCTATTTCATCATATAACAAGCATGCAATCATCTAATTCGAATTCTCTAGGTTTGCTCAGAAATTCAACTAGAGATTTCTTATGAAATTTACATACCTCGTGACTCCTTTTTCAGTGGAGATCACTAATTCGTATTCGGATTTTGATTTGGACTTGATTTGGACCTTCAATTTGGTGAAATTGAGATGAGCTAGGGTTTGAGCTCCTGGCTCCTTCTTCTGATCGATCTCACGCACACACCCACTAGAGTGTGTGTAGAGTTTTAATTAAATAAAATCAAGTTTCAAATCTTCCTCTTTTGGCCCCTCTAGTTTGTAACTTTATAATAAGGGTTATTACCCAAGTTTCCTTCTTTATTTTAAGGTACATATCTAACTAGGTTGATATTCCTAGTTACTTGGTGGGTTCGGGGAAGTTATAACCCGTTTTATTTTTAAGTCCCGTTAACTCGGGCCTTTCGTAAATTTATTTTCTCAAAAGTCTTCGTATAACCTTTATTTAATATTAGGTTTAATTATTTAAATCCAAATATTTACCGGGTAAATTTTACCACTAACGGTACTTTACCCGTTTTTTAGTGTTAATGTGGTTTGATTACCAAACCCATTTTCGGGGTGTGACACAGCAAGCCACCCTCTATCCAACCTAAACCTAAGAAAGAGGAATCAAAGAAAGATGATGATTGACATTCCTCAAACCAAAACAGTATTCTATCCAAAAAGATTGTATTTGATGACAAGCCCTGTGCTAAAGGTTGCACCTACAAGTACTTTGTTTCATGCAAGCCCCGGGATTTCACAGGGGAGAAAGGGGCAGTGGATTGCATGACCTGGTTGGATGAAATGGACACTGTAGTAGATATTAGTGGGTGTGCTGAAAGAGATATTGTGAAGTTTGTATCTCAGTCTTTTAAGGGTGAGGCATTAGCTTGGTGGAGGTCCTTGATCCAAGTTACAGGGAAAATCCCATTGTACAATATGTCTTGGGAACAGTTTGTGTCCCTGATTAAGGAGAACTACTGCCCTCAGCATGAAGTTGAAAAGATTGAGTCTGATTTTCTGTCATTGGTGATGAAAAACCTGGATTGCCAAGCCTACCTGACGAGCTTTAATACTATGTCAAGGTTGGTTCCTTATCTCGTGACCCCGGAACCCAAAAGAATCGCTCGTTTCATTGGGGGTTTAGCCCCAGAGATCAAGGCAAGTGTAAAGGCTTCTCGGCCAACTACATTCTGGTCTGTAGGTGATATATCCTTGTCCCTCACATTTGACGTGGTCCGGCAGAGATCGCTGAGGAACACAGATGCAGGGAAGAGAAAGTGTGATGATGACAATTCACGACGGTCAAACAAGAAGCACAAGGGAAACAATGACCACAAGAAGGGGTCTGAATCTAAGAAGGATGGGCATCAATCTGGAGATAAGCCCAAGTGTAAGGTTTGCAAGAAGCACCACTTTGGGAAGTGCAGATATGACTCAAAATCCCAGTCTCAACCGAGGCCATGTGGGATTTGCAAATCAACTGAGCATAAGACCCTAGAATGCAAGAAACTGAAGGATGCAACTTGCTACAGTTGCAATGAAAAAGGGAATATTAAGACAAATTGCCCAAAAGCTGCGAAGAAAGCTAAAGAAGGAAAGAAGACCAATGCCAGGGTCTTTCAGATGAACGCACAGGAGGCGATCCAGAATGATAATGTCATAACAGGTACTTTTCTTATTAATGATATCTACGCAAGAGTATTGTTTGATTCTGGAGCAGATAAATCTTTCGTAGATAATAAGTTTTGTGAGTTGTTGAAAATGCCTGTTAAAACCTTAAGTGTGAAGTATGAAGTGGAATTAGCTGATGGAACCATAGAAACCGCTTCGACTATATTAGATGGATGTGTCATATCCATTAGGAACCACTCTTTTCCTTTGTCCTTACTTCCGTTTAAGCTAGCCGGTTTCGATATAGTGATACGCATGGATTAGTTATCGCATAACCAAGCCCAGATTGTATGCAACAAGAAGCAAGTAGTGATCAAGACTCCGTCTGGTGAGCCACTTACCATCTAAGGAGACACCCAGTACGGGTTACCCGAGTAGGTGTCTATGCTCAAAGCATCTAAATGCTTGAAGAAGGGTTGTGTCATTTATATGGCACAAGTGACTGTCGATGAGCAGAAACCCAAGATTGAAGATATCACAGTCATTTCTGAATACCCTGAAGAACTACCTGGGTTGCCACCAGATAGACAAGTAGAATTCAGAATTGACATCATTCCAGGAGCAGCGCCTATTGCAAGAGCACCTTATAGGTTGGCACCAACAGAGATGAAGGAATTAAGGACGCAGATAGATGATTTGCTAGCCAAAGGTTTCATTAGACCTAGTTCGTCTCCATGGGGAGCACCAATCTTGTTTGTCAAGAAGAAAGATGGGTCGATGCATTTATGCATCGATTACCATGAGCTTAATAAGGTCACTATCAAGAATAGGTATCCTTTGCCCAGGATCGACGATCTGTTCGATCAGCTTCAAGGAGCAAGCTACTTTTCCAAGATTGATCTAAGGTCAGGCTATCATCAATTGAAGGTCAAAGATGAAGATGTACACAAGACTGCATTTAGAACTCATTATGGTCATTACGAGTTCCTAGTGATGCCTTTTGGGCTCACTAATGCATCTGCCGCATTCATGGATCTCATGAATCGCGTCTGCAAGCCTTATCTGGATAAATTTGTCATCGTATTCATCTATGACATCTTCATCTACTCGAAGAACCAAGCTGACCATGAGAAGCATCTTCGTTGCATTCTGAAACTGCTTCATCAAGAAAAGCTCTATGCCAAATTTTCTAAGTGTGAGTTCTGGCTTCGTAAAGTCCAATTCCTTGGACATGTTGTTAGTGAGCGTGGTATCCAAGTAGATCCCGCTAAGATTGAAGCTATCATGAACTGGCAAGTGCCGAAGACGCCTACGGAGATTTGCAGTTTCCTAGGATTGGCAGGATACTACAGACGCTTTATTGAAAACTTCTCAAGAATTGCAGCACCCCTGACTCTTCTCACTCGCAAGAATAGAAAGTTCGATTGGGGGCCTAAGCAGCAAGAATCCTTCAATATTTTGAAGCAGAAATTGAGCAACGCTCAGTGCTGACGTTACCTGAAGGAATTGAAGAGTTTGTAGTGTATTGTGATGCATCACACACCGGGATGGGGTGTGTGCTTATGCAAAAAGGCAAGGTCATTGCCTATGTTTCACGCTAGTTAAAGGTGTATGAGAAGAATTACACCACCCATGACTTGGAGCTGGGTGCCGTTGTATTTGCACTAAAACTATGGAGGCATTATTTGTATGGAACTAAGTGTGGGATCTATTCTGATCACAAAAGCCTTCAACACCTGTTCAATCAGAAGGATGTAAATATGAGGCAGCGACGTTGGATGGAAACTTTGAATGATTACGACTGCGAAATAAGATATCATCCAGGCAAGGCCAATGTAGTCGCAGATGCCTTGAGTAGAAAGGAAAGAGTGAAACCGATAAGAATCAATGCCAAGAGCATTGAGATAAAGAATAGTTTGAACGAAAGGTTGTTAGCTGCGCAAAAGGAAGCTGTCTTGGAAGCTAACTACCCTGAGGAAAAGCTAGGGGTAACTGAAGAACAGTTATCCTATGGTAAGGACGGAATCCTAAGGTTAAATGGACGCATATGGGTTCTTGTTTATGGAGGACTTCGGGATGTCATCCTTCAGGAAGCCCACAGTTCCAAATATTCCGTTCATCCTGGAGCTGATAAGATGTACCAGGATTTGAAGGCAAACTATTGGTGGATAGGCTTGAAGAAGTCTATAGCTGCCTATGTAGCTAAATGTTTGACGTGTGCGCAAGTCAAAGCTGAACATCAGAAGCCGTCAGGTTTGCTACAACAGCCTGAAATTCCCGCTTGGAAATGGGAAATGGTGACGATGGATTTCATCACCAAGCTGCCAAAGACAAAGAAAGGAAATGATACTATATGGGTGATAGTAGATAGACTGACTAAGTCAGCACATTTCCTACCCATTAAGGAAACTTACAGTTCTGACATGTTAGCCTAATTGTACGTTGATAAGATTATGTCTCTGCATGGAGTACTAGTGGCTATTATCTCTGACAGAGATACCAGATACACGTCGCACTTTTGGAAAAGTTTCCAACAGTCTTTGGGCACGCGCTTAAATTTCAGTACGGCTTACCATCCTCAGACGGATGGGCAGAGTGAACGTACCATTCAAACTCTGGAAGACATGCTGCGTGCATGTGTGATTGACTTAGGTGGTAGTTGGGATAAGCATCTGCCATTGGTCGAGTTCTCCTACAATAATAACTACCATACCAGCATTCTGGCCGCGCCTTTTGAGGCATTATATGGTAGAAAATCAGAACGCCTATTTGTTGGGCAGAAGTAGGAGAAGCTCAGTTATGAGGTCCTGACCTAGTCTTCGTAACGACGGACAAGATTATCCAGATTCGTGACAGCCTGAAAGCTGCCAGGGATAGGCAGAAAAGTTTTGCGGATAAAAGGCGAAAACCTCTGAAGTTCGAGGTTGGTGATAAAGTTCTGCTTAAGGTATCACCCTGGAAAGGGGTGATGCGATTTGGTAAGAAAGGTAAGTTAAGCCCAAGGTATATAGGACCATTCGAGATCATCGAATGTGTAGGAACGGTGGCTTATAAGTTAAACTTACCTGAAGAGCTCAGTGGTATTCACAACGTATTCCACATCTGCAATCTGAAGAAATGTCTAGCTGATGAATCACTAGTGTAACAACTCTCACTAAAATTAATACTTAGTATGATAATTATCTATTAAGGAAACCCTAATTGAGAAACCCAAGTAATTTTGCATAAACCCTAAAATTTTCATAACAATCGAAATCAGGATCAGGGCCCCTAAAACTCAGGGGGGTAAACCCTAGTTGGTAATATCCTAACAGTTTAATGTGTGAATTGAAATTTCATTCGAAACCAACTCAGCTGAGCTACCTGGACACGAACCCAGCCTATGCTAGACTAGGGTCTCACGCGCCACGCGACGTGCACAAGGGGAACTTTCGCGTGGCGCGAGGGGGGGGGGGGGGTTTGGGTATAAATAGAGGGCAGTGGCACTTGAATTTCGGTGTTAGTTCGACGCTTAAATTCCAAACCTACACTGACATATACGTAGATTACTATAACAACACACACGATTCACGAATCGCTGCCGCAAAACAGGGTAATAACTCGATCGCTATTACGATTCAACGTCCGATCGATTAAAACTATCTGACGATTGTTTGAATGCTGCCCATATTGGGTCTATACTTTATCATTCATCGTGATTTCGACTTGAATGTTTGAGTGCTGTCCGAACTCGGGCTATACTCTGTCATTCGTTGTGAATCTGCTGAATTTTTAAGTATTGCATTTTGTCAATCGTTGTGAGGGTTTAATCTCGTGAATTGTCGTAACTGCTGTATTAGTTACTAACCTAGTTTGTATGCATTGTTATTTAAATTAGGTTAAACAAGGCTAATCAGTAGGCTTATACACTGCTCGTTAAATCTGCAATGTGAGTCATTCTCTTTTTATCAACTGTTTTACAAAACTCCAAGTTATTTTCAAAGTTATAATTACAGGGATTAAGTCTTTGTAATCAACAAATTACAGCCGGTATGTGGTGTTTTGTATACATTACTTGATTACCGTCACCATTGGACAACGAGTTAGCCAATGGGTGATATGACCATAGTCACAGACACCATCGGGCAATGAGGCTACCGATGGCTGGTCGAGTGACAAATACTGTGGGTAGTTGGATGATAATCAGAAACATTGTAATCGCTCTTAATACTGTAAATTATAACAAATGTGTCATTTTCAGTAAACTGAATGATTCACTCAGTATTTCCCCGCTGACAAAACCTTTTTCAAACATGTTTCAGGTGATCTGTTGTGATCCAAGAAAAGTGCCGTGAAGCACTACAAGCTTAGAGAAGTGGCTCAATGTAAATAAATTAAGAAACATGTTTTGTAAAATAAAGATTTCCCAGTGAAATCACCTTATTGTAAATTACAAGGTTTTATCCCTAAATTATGTAAGCGGGCAGTTTTAATATTAAAAGATCCTATTTTAAAAAGACTTCCGCTGTCACTTAAATTAATACCACGGGATTTCCTGCCTCGCGGCTCTGGACCGGGTCAAACCGGGGCCGAGGGCCGTGACAGGAAAAGGTGGTATCAGAGCCACTGTTTTAAGCTTATCACTGATTTAAGCCTATTACAGTAATTAAGGAATACCTAAGAATTTCTAATTGCCATTCTGTGAATATGTGTTTTATTAACTGATTAATTATTAGTTACAGTATGGGTAAACAAAGACTTTCTGCCATCTACCACAAATTAGATACTGCACCCAAAGAAAAAGGAACCTCTTCCTCAAAATACCCAGCAGATCTGGAAGAAGGGATTTTTGTCCGTAAAGCACAATATGAAAATCCTCTTACCCCAGAGAAAAGAAATTCGATTATTAGGAAAAGTCAGAAACCCCAATTCAAGAAAGTGAGGTTTAATCCAGAAATCCAGGAAATAGGCAATAATCCACCTTGGGAAGACAAATTAGATGAAAAATGGGCAAATCTTTATATGCTAGCTACCGTAGCAGAGAATGCAAACCTCTAAACTACCAATAAGCCTGATCTAGTAGAAAATTACTACTCCGTAAATAAATAAATCCTAGTGTGTTTTAAATTTTCCGTTATGCTTTGTAAAATTAGTCTTTCGATATGCAATAAAACTAAATGTTTGTTTAGATTTCCTTATAAGATTTTAACTTAGCATTCTGTGCATTTTGCATATATGCTAAACAGCATGAGTGAGCTATCTGAAGCATTTCAGAATCTCAATCTATACCCAGTACCAATCGAAGTCTCTCACGACTTTACTGGTTATTTTGCTGATGTGGAGGAACCCCTGGAATTTCAAGCTCCACCTCCGGAAAAAGCAAAGCAAAAGAAAAGAAGAAGATATGTAGGATGGAGGAAAGTACGCATGCGGAGGCCAACCACTAGGAAACTCCCCAAAGTAGAAAACCCTATGGACAAAGGAAAGGGAATCGAGACCGGAGAGAGTTCTAAGCCAGCAGAGATAGAAATCAGAGAAAATTTTAGGCAAAAGGGAATAGAAATAGGAGAGAGTTCTAAACAAACTGAAGAAATCACATTTCAGGAAGAAATAGACCGTCTATTGGCAAATTGTGATGTCATCAGCCCTATTAACAATAATCTTTTCCCTTATCCAGCCGAACACCAACTTCCCGTAAATCTGGAACCAGCTATTCCGGACCCTCTAATCCACACTCGACCTTTAGGTGAAATGGAAGAATGGTGGACGAATGACTGGCAATTTCAAAACATAAGCAATAGTCCTTATACCTTCCTTCCTCAATTTGATCCAGAACCTATCACCAATCCTCCAATGAGCAACGAAAACTTAGCCGAACTTCGTCAGTTCGGTGAAGAGCTGATAGGTACAGGGAATAGGATCCGGGAAATGGGGGAACAAATCTCCTGGAAATACGACGAGAGGGAGTGTCGCTACTAAACTGCCAGTTGACCAAAGAATAGTGGGGTTGGGAAGTATGTCTGTATAATAACAGTAGTAGTAAAATATAACTCTGTAAAATAGGAAATAAAACATTGTAAGATAAACAGTGTGTATGAATGCCTATATAATCTATATAAAAAAATAGAAGTCGAGAAAATCGACAATTTTGGCTATATATGCATGTTGTAAAAGTTGTGTGTATTTGATTATCAATTACTTGACACTAATAAGCTATACTTGCAATAATAAACAGATGGAAAACGCTAATGAACCAGTAAATGAGGTAAACCAATCTGAGCAAAATCAGGAAAACCAATATATGACTAGACAAGATATCGAAAATATTGTTGCTCAAGGGATAGCTAATGCTATTCCAGCAATTATGGCTGCTGCACAGAAACCTGCTGAATCTCAACAAATCATTCCTATTAAACGTACTCCAGAAGATAACAACAGTAACAGTATAAATGGAGGCGGCAATCGTGACGATAATAATCCACGACAGGCCCCACTCACTAAGAAAATGAAAGTTGCAACTCCTGGTTGCACTTACAAAGAATTCCTTGCCTGTAAACCAGCAGAATTTGCAGGTAATGAAGGCGCAACTGCAACACTGCGTTGGTTAGAGAAAACCGAAGCAGTAATTGCAATAAGTAAATGTGCCGAAGAAGATCAGGTCATGTATGCGTCAAATTTGTTCAAAGTAGGGGCGCTAGAATGGTGGAACACAGTATTACAAGCAAAAGGAAGAAGGATGGCCTATGCTATGAACTGGGAAGAGTTTAAGAATCTTGTAGAAAGAAAATATTGTCCTAAGTATGAAAAAGAACAAATGGCAAATAAGTTCCTAAATCATCGTATGACGGGTGTAGATTGTCGCGGTTATACTTCGACATTCTTTGAATATGCTAGAGTAGTACCAACACTGGCTTCGCCAGAACCGGTACTCATTTCCCGCTATATTTGGGGACTAATTAGTGAAATCCATAACATCGTTAAGGCTGTGAGACCTCGCACTATAGACGATGCTGTGGAATTAGCTAATACCCTAACTGATGAACTGGTGCGCACAAGATAAGAAGATCGAAAGAAGGATTTGGCTCAAAAGATTACCCAAGGATTTCGTATGGGTAATAATAAGAAAAGAGGAACAGGACAATTCTCAAATCTTCCTTTTTGTAGAAATTGTAGAAAGAAACACTTTGGAAGATGCAATGTGACCTGCAATTTTTGCAAAATGATAGGACATCATGAGGAAGATTGTAGGAAAAAGACCAGGATCTGCTATAACTGCGGAGAAGCTGGGCATTTCAAACCCGAATGTCCTAAATTGGTTAAACCAGCAGATAACAAAAGCAAACCAGCTGACGGAGCTACTAAGAAGAATGCCAGAGCATTCCAGCTGACCACCCAGGAAGTAGAACTCATTCCAGATGTGATAGCTGGTACGTTCTTAGTTCATGACGTGTTTGGAAAAGTATTATTTGACTCTGGTGCAAACCAAAGCTTTATCAATACTTCATTCTGCCAAGCTCTTAATTTACCCTTAACCACCCTTAGGCAGATTTTTATAGTCGAAACGGCAGGTGGGAATTCTGTTAACGTAAATAAGGTTTTGCAAGAAGGAAAGATAGAACTATTAGGCCATAAGTTTTCTGCCAACCTGTTACCTATGAAATTAGCCGGATTCGATGTGGTGTTAGGAATGGATTGGTTGGTAGCCAACCATGCTCGAATCCTGTGTGATAAGAATTCCGTAGAAATTCGTACCCCTACAGGAGAAGTAATTTTAATTACAGGAGATAAACCTCGAAAGCCACTGAAATTCATTTCAGTAATGAAGTTGGCTAGTTATTCATGAAAACAAGAATTAGTGTATATGATATCCGTAATCATTAACACTAAAAGTAAGAAACTTCAGGACATCCCTGTAGTCTCAGAATACCCAGATGTTTTTCCAGAAGAATTACCTGGGTTACCACCCGATAGAGAAGTAGAGTTTAGAATTCATCTCAATAGCCAAGGCACCTTATCGATTAGCACCCACCGAAATGCTAGAACTGAAAAAGCAGTTAGATGAATTACTAAGCAAAGGATTTATACAACCTAGTTCATCCCCTTGGGGAGCACCAGTGTTGTTTGTGAAAAAGAAAGATGGATCGATGAGGATGTGTATCGATTATAGGGAACTAAAGAAGGTTACAATTAAGAATCGATACCCATTACCTAGGATTGACGATCTTTTTGATCAACTCCAAGGCGCTAGGTATTTTTCTAAGATAGACTTAAGATCCGGATATCACCAGCTGAAAGTACAAGAAGAAGACATACCTAAAACTGCTTTCAGAACTAGGTATGGCCATTATGAGTTTACAGTCATGCCCTTTGGATTAACAAATGCTCCAGCAGCATTTATGGACATGATGAATCGGATCTGTAAACCATACTTGGATAAATTTGTAATCGTTTTCATCGATGATATACTTATTTATTCTAAAAGTCAGGAAGAACATTGTGAACACCTACATGCACTCTTAACTTTGTTAAGAAAGGAAAAGCTTTACGCCAAATTCTCGAAGTGTGAATTCTGGCTGCAAGAAGTACAATTTTTAGGTCACATGGTGAATCCCGAAGGAATTCACGTAGATCCTGCTAAAATAGAAGCAATCACCAAATGGAAGGTCCCGTAAACAGCTATGGAAATTAGAAGCTTTCTAGGCTTAGCTGGATACTATAGACGCTTTATTAATAATTTTTCCAAAATAGCTGTACCTTTGACCAAGCTCACCTATAAAGCAATTAAGTTTGAATGGGGACCTAAACAAGAAGAAGCTTTTAAAATCTTAAAGCAAAGATTGACAAATGCTCCAATTTTAGCCTTGCCAGAAGGAACAGAAGATTTTGAAGTATATTGTGATGCTTCAAAATTAGGATTTGGATGTGTACTGATGCAACGCAAGAAGGTAATTGCGTATGCCTCCAGGCAATTGAAGAAGCACGAGGAAAATTATACGACTCATGACTTGGAGTTAGGAGCCATAATTTTTGCCCTTAAAATTTGGAGACATTATCTGTATGGAAGTAAATTTACTGTTTATACAGATCATAAAAGTCTAAAGTACATATTTGGGCAAAAAGAGTTAAATGTGAGGCAAAGAAGATGGATGGAAATCCTAAGCGATTACGACTATGATATTCAATATAACGAGGGAAAGGTAAACCTAGTTGCAGACGCCTTAAGTCGTAAGTATCATGAGAAGCAACGACGAGTTCGTATGCTTAGATTAAATCTACAATTAGATTTAATGGAACAATTGAAGAAAGTGCAGGAAACAGCAATCAAGGACAATGCTGAAAGAATGAAAGGTTATGTAAAGGAACTCGAGCAAGGAAATGATTGAATTTGGAGATTCCACAAGAAACGAATTTGGGTACCTAAGCAAGGAGGATTAAGAAATAAGATTTTAGAAGAAGCTCATAAATCTAGGTATACCATACACCCAGGTAACAATAAGATGTACCAAGATTTAAGGAATAATTTCTGGTGGATGGGAATGAAAAAGGATATAGCTAGTTATGTATCTAAGTGTCTTACTTGTTCACAAGTTAAGGCAGAACACCAGAAACCTTCAGGGTTACTCCAGCAATTGGAAATGCCTGTTTGGAAATGGGAACTAATAACTATTGTTAGTGCATTTATGTCTATAGCCTTTGTCAATCCGAGCCGTAGCGAGAAACAGAAGAAAACGAGATTTATATTGTAATATTAGAGATAGATAGTCAAATAGGCAAGGTGGCATAATTGTAATAATGAGAAACCTCATTAAAAGCCAAGGCCTATAAATAAGAGACTTTATGTTAGATTAGAAACTTTTGCTCATTTGACATTTAGACAGCTCTAGATCTAGAGAGAGATTCTAGAGAGAGAAAGTGATTCAAGGTGCTTGTTCCTGTTAGATTTCTAATAGAATCACGTTTATATTACATCGTGTGTGTTAGGTCGCGTTCGTGTACGGATTCCGCACGTTATACGTTCGTTTGGCAATCGTTTCGGAGTCAAAACTGGTCCTACAAGTGGTATCAGAGCAGGAGCTCGATTGCACTGATCCAACACACATTTCCGCTCATGATTTCATCGATTTCAGATCCGGATTTCATCTATTTCTTCATTTTTTTCATATTTTTCACGTTTTTACTGATTTTCGTCAAATTGAACGGGATTTTACGGTCCGAATCGGCTAAATTTTTGATATGTTGTGCGAAAACACCTGATCTATAACCCTACCAAGTTTCAGAATGAAACTCCTAGCCGTTTAGGAGAAATCGAAGGTTTCAGTCTGATTTCACGTCAAAATTGCAGGTTTCGCTTTTGTGGTTGTGGTTTCGCTCGTAGGTTCCGCTCATATGGTCATTTTTGAGGTTCCGCTCATCAGGTTTCGCTCATAGGACACTTAGTTTCGCTCTTGTGTCACCAAAGTTGAAGGGTTTCGCTCCAATGACCAAGTAGTTCCGCTCGTTTGTCAACAAATACTAGTTTCGCTTTTATGAACAAAAATCATAGTTTCGCTCCAACGGTCCAATAAAATCAATTGTCGGCCATGAGATTTTGACAGACTCTATGTGCTTCGACTGAATACACTCGAATGGTCCAATCATGTTCATTTAACGAATTAAATGTGTCTGCCATGTTTAATATTCGATTCAATCAATGTTTGAGGTCCAATCAGAAGCTTTAATGATGACGACTCATTAATAAATAGACAAACAATTATCGATACAACCAGAAGCTTTAATGATGTCGGCTCATTAATAAATAGTCAAACAATTATCGATACACTCAGAATTGGCGGCCCAGTCAGAATTACATGTGATCATTTTTTGTGGATATTTGCGGCCCAATCAAGTTTTTGGTTTAGTGGATATTTGCAGCCCATGTGCGGTTAAGTGTCAATAATCTACCGGTCCTATCACATGTTTTGAATAAAAGAAGAGGCCCAATCATAAGAATCCACTTAACAAATCGGTCCTTTGTGTTTGTCGTTTTGTTTTTGGTTTCAACAGCCCGTGTGAAACATTCAAGGTTTGGATAAAAAGTGAGTATATCGGCCCAATCACAAAATCGAGTTGTCTGTTGCCGTTGCTGTTATCATTACAAAAAAATAAGCCCAATCATAGTAATTGGTTGTTATCACGGCCCAATCACATTTTACATAACAACTGTTTGTCGACCATTTAAACGTGTCATCAAGTATAGCGGCCCAATCATATATTGTCGAATATTATAATTGATTGTTTGGTTCAAGGATTACATGTGAACAAGTGTCCATTCATTTAATCAGCCCAATCAGAAATTGTTGTCGGCCCATGTGTTGTTAAAGTTCAAAAGAGGTGGTCCAGTTCATTTGAACCTTGTCAGGTCATTGGAAAAGGTTGTTTGAATTTGATCTGGGTCATAGCACTTCATACGGTTTGATAACTTAAATCTCAGTTCGCATCAAGTTTAGTCCGCACAGTGTGTCAACCTTTAGTCTGCACAGTCTGTCAACCTTCAGTCTGCACAGAATATTCACCAGTTCGAGTATTATTTTGATTCAGTTGTTTGATAAGTGTTTAAACTGATAAGTGTTTGTTTGTTTGTTGATTCAAGGTAATTCGAGATATTCAAGGTAATTCAAGAAGTTCGCATCATGGCTGAAGAATTCTACAACACGTTTTTCAACGCGTTCACATCCGATTCTTCCGAAACAACAACTGTTACACCAAAGACCATCACGAAAGCCATCAATGAGAACATCAAGCATGATAACTTCTACGGAACACACTCAAAGCCACCAACTCTGGAAAGCATTGAAGATTATACCTGGTGGAAAGAACGTTTTCTCAACTGGGCGAAGGCGTATGCTTATGAAAGCTGGTTTTGTCTGGAGTTTGGATACGAAAAGCCAAAAGATGATAAAGGCGAAGAACTACCATTCAAGAGATTTACCAGAGAAGATAAATTTGAGTTTGCTGCCGAACAAAGAATGATTGCATTGATCCAGTTAGCAATTAGGAATGATATATTTGCATTGCTCACTCATGATGGATCGTCAAAGTCAGTTTGGGAAGCTTTACGAGTTAAAGCTGAGGGGGGAAAACAAATTAGAAAAAATAAAATTGCGTTACTTAAAAAAGAATTTGATCTATTTGACAATATAAAAGGAGAGACAGTGAGACAAATGATAGAGAGATTCTGTCACCTCAAAATCGAACTTGAACGTTTTAAAATTGACAAAACAAGAGAGGAACTTATTGATAAAGTCATTGAAGCGTTACCACGAGCAGATCAGTGGCAAACGTTTGTTTTCATCTTAAAAAATGATGCTTCATATGATGAAATTTCTCTTGATTCTTTGTTTGAAAAGATTGAAAGTCATGATCTGTAGTTACAAAAGCAAAGCAAGATGACTGGTTCTTCACATCAACAGAATGTGGGCTTGTATTACAAAGGCAGTGTACCTTCTGATAAAGGCGTTGGTTCACCAAAAACAGCATTTAGTGGTGAGAAGATGATAGAACCACAAACAACGTCGACAAGTCATCATTCTGGATATCATTCATCTTCAAAGTCAAGTTATGATGAAACTGAAGAGATTCTGTGCAACATTGCTCTCAAATTGAAGAATTCTCCTGCAATGAGCATCAATGCAGCAAAGCAGCAAATGAGTTTCCTTGCATCTGCTCTGGAGTCATATGAAGGTCTTGTAGCTGGCAAAATTGGAAATTCCGAATTGACCAAAGAAGACTACGACCAGATTGATCCGGAAGAGATGGAGCTCATTGACATCCGTTGGTGTTTAGCTAGTTGTATTCGCAGAGCTCAGAGGTATATGGAGATTACTGGGAAACAATCTCTTGGAGGAGCATCAACAAAGCTTGGATTCGATAAATCCAAGGTGACCTACTTTAGATGCAAGCAAAAAGGTCATTTCAAAAGAGAATGTAGAAATTCTGAAGTTGCTAAAGGAAATGAACATCCTTTCAATGATGACTATTATCGAAAAGCGATTTATCATCGAAGCAGAGAAGAGCCAAAGTTGATTGAAGATAAACCAAAAGAAAAATCAAGAGCTTGTGCTGTAATTTACGAGGATGAAGGTTTTGACTGGAGCACAGTTCTTCTAGATGAAGATCGTCCTAAAGATCCTCCTGTAACAGCTCATGGCAGAAAAGCATCAAAGGCTCCGCATTATGTTTTTGTTGCTGAAGTTCAAGATGAAAACAAAGACAAAGACACTGCTGAAATCCGTGAAGAAAAAGTTGAGATCAAAGAGAGAACTCGAGAAGAGATCTTGAGTGAGAAGACTTACAGAGAAAGAAACGTGGTCTACAACAGATTGGATGACATGCAGGAAGAGTATGAAAGTGCTGTCAGCAACAGAAGATGGGATAAGAAGAGAGAGAGTGTTACTACAACAGAGAAGGTGAACCGGTTGTTCCAAAGAAAGACATTGCTGATGCAACAAATACAAGACCAACGGTAGTAGCTGGGTTGGTTAGGCAAAAGGGTTGAAGGATTCAACTTTTCCTAACGCAGGTCGTGGGGTCCCCCCACGTTTGCAAGACGTGGAAGGAGGTTTACTAGTTTATTGTTGTTATTTGCTAAAGATCCTTTTCTGAAATGTACTCAGATTCGGAAGTGGTAGCAAATGGAATGTGTGTGGTGGATGTGAAAAGGAGTGACTTGTATGTAAGCAAGTACTCCACATGAATGACCAGAGATTAGAGAATCAGAGCTGGCCAGGAGATGTTTTCTGAAGTAAATGAAGTGTCAATTTATAAGAGAAGACATCTCCCGTAGTAGAATGTATTGGACTAGTAACCTTGCTTGCAGTGGAGGGTTTCCCCTTTCGGGGGTTAAAGGCTTTTGACCCCTGGATAATAGCGTGCATTGTGCAGACCTGCTTTGCTTTTGCGGCTATGGGTTGCTGAAGCGATCTCCGGATGTGACTGGCCACTGTTTCCGCCTCGCTTTTCCCATCTCACAGCTTTTCAACCATTGAACCGTTTAACCATTTGAGCATTTACATATTTAGTCATTTTATTTAGTCTTGGGCTACTCCTACAAAACCGCCACCCTATCAACTGCCATACATCAATCAAATCAATTGTCAGTTATTTAAAATTCAAATTCAAATATTAACTGCCATTTCCTTCCTTCTCTAAGGTTAGTTTCGGTTTCCTTTACACCTTGCATTCTTCATTTTCTGTTTTTCAAAAATGGGTGCTCGTAAGGACTTAGCCAAATCTTTTTCTCGGTTAACACAAGAGGAGGTAGATTTATTTTGTATGGAATATGGTATTGATAGAAAATTTAACCCAATTGCTCCTGCTTGTGATGTTCCTGTTGATAAACCGATCCCCGGTTCGATTGCCCTTTACTGCCGTCATTTTCAATTTTCGAATCTTCGTTATCCCTTTTCGTTTTTTGTTTTGAAGTTGTTGGAGTATTATCGGGTTTCTTTTGGGCAAGTTCATCCGAAGGGGATGGCTAGGGTTTTGCATTTTGAGGTTTTGTGTCGTGCTCTTGGATATGATCCTTCCTTGTTGCTCTTTCGGCGGTTTTTCCGTTTGGCCAAGAATGGCGACTGGTTCACCTTTGAAACATCAAAGGTTGATTCTTGCCTCATCTCGTCTATGGTTACAACACTTGGGACCTGGAAGGATCGCTTTTTCTGGGTTTCCGAGTCTATTATTCCTTTCAAGATGGTGTGGAGGCATCCGGATGCTGTTCTCAATGATCTGGAGCCCTTTGAATCTGAATTGAATGATGCTTTTCTTACAGCCATCCGGGGGTGCCCTTCGAGGGTTCGTCCCTTCCCTGAACATTTATTAGTTCTTTTAGGGGTTAGTAACATTTGGGGGAAAGCCGATCGGGATCCGGTACTAATGAGAAATGGCGTGGGTATGCATTTTCCCTTTTTGCCTTTTTTGCATTTTTTCTGACTTATGACTTATTTGCTTTTGTTTTGTTTTTTCTTGTCATGTCTGCTTTGGATTTTATCAAAAGTGATGATACTTCTGATGTTGTATTTGGGGATGCTCCGTCTGTTCCTGGTGAGAATGTTGTGGTTAGAACTGTTGAGCAAAGGTTTGAGGGCACAGGTTATGTTAGTGTTGCCAATGTCAAGGGTTTTTCTAAGTCCAACGCTCCCAAGTCTTCGACCCACCGATCTTCTCGTCGGTTGTTGAAAGCTGGTCCTCAATCCACTTCTACTGAACCAGTGTACTTGCGTGATGATATTGAAGTTTCGGAAGATCAAGGTGGTGAAGCAGGTGCTGAGAAGGATAAAGAATTAGTTGTTCATGGTAAAAAGGTTCCAGGCAAGAAGGTTGTTGCTACCCCTGTTCAGGAATCTTCAAGCAGGGACGTTGAAGGGTTAGATCCGGAAGGGATTTATGTGCCTACTTGGTTGGTGAAGAATGATGACAACTTCAAAGATACTACTGTTTGTGAGGATGCTCTTAGTCACATTGCTCCTCCTTCAGTGCACAAGACCATTGCTGGGATGGATGATGACTTGATGTTGTCTCGGATGATTTTGAGTACTTGCAACCTTGCTGCTATGCTTCCTCAAGGTATTGCCCGTTTTCGTCAAAGGATGCAGGAATATGAAGAATTTTCCAAGAAGAAGGATAAGATGAAATCCTCCATGGGCTCGATGAAAAAGGAGATAGCTGGTTTTGCCGAGAAAGAAGCAGCACGGGAGAAGAAGGTTAGTGACTTGAAGAAGATGCATGAGATTGAGATGGGTGATTTGAAAAAGAGTTTTGAGGCTAACTTATTGAAGTTAAAAGCTGACCGGGAGACTTTGGCTGTTCAGCAACAGGCTTTTTGTGAGGAGAAAGAGGGGTTGAAGGCTTCAGTTGCTCGTTCTACCGCTGACAATCAGTGGTTAATTGAGCAAGGTTTCCAGCAGGTTGTTACTTATCTTTTACATTCCAAGGAGTTCAATTCTGCCCTTAGCGATGTTTATACTAAGCTTCTCAACCTGGGGAAACACCAAGGCCTCATTGCTGGTTATAAGCTTCATGAATCCGGCCATCCTTTGGAGAAGTCACCTCTATTTCGTCCCGAGGCTTCTGACGTTTTTAAAGGCTCCGTTGAGCAAATGGAGAAACTGACCTATCCTTACATCCATCGAGTGTCTGCTTGTTTTGGTAAGCCTCTTACTGTGTTGCAGGACCTGAAACCGGAGGGCCTAAATGAAAAAGTTTGTGCCGAAATCTTGGGTTCTCTTTCAAGGAAGAGATCCTATTCGGGGGATAGTGATGATACCCTTTCAGGTCAGCCGGATGTTCCTAAGGATGCAAGCTTGGAGGCTTCAGCGGTGGGGGGTGATGGAAGTTTAAAGACTAAGAAGCTGAAGAAAACAAAGAAGACCAAGGGCGAAGGTTCTGGAGTTTCCAAGTCTGTTGATTCTTAATTCGTAGCTTTCTTAGCACTAAAAACAATTTATGGTTTGTAACCCTTAAACAAAATTAGGTTTTCAGGGACCCTTAAGGTTCCTGTTGGTTGTGTTGAAGGCCTGTGTGGCCGTTTGAACAATGGTAGTGTTGGATCTGAGTTTGATTTAGATTGTATTTTGTGTTTGAAATTAAGATGAAAGTGGATGAGTGTGCAGCGGAATTAAGATGAAAACAAACTTTGCATACAATCAAACGAGAGTAATACTTTGATCAAACATCTTTACATAATGAACCGAAAGATTGAATTTATTTCAACAACGATTACAATGATTGATGAATGAATGCAAACTCCCCCTCAGCCAGAGCTCAGTTGTTTGTTTGTGCAAAGAAGACGAATGATGCAAAAGAGCTAATAGAACAATACAAAGTACTGAACTATTTATAGGCACTTGCAAACTACTGAGCATCTTAGCTGACGTCACCATGAAAGTGACATCTAACCTCCTAACAAACTCTAACCTCTGATCTATACAGACACTGCTTGTGTTAACTACTGCTAATACATTCTATTACAAAACAGATTTTAGAACAGCTGTTGCAACCTTCTACTGCTGTGAACCCAGCAACACTTGTCCGGATTAGCAGTGCTTGACTCAAAGCAGTAGATTGAATCAGCAGGACTTTAGTCTTCCATCAGATCTTTTACTTGAGCAGCAGTTGTAGGTCAGCACTTTGCAAGATCAGCAGATAGGAGGTCATCAGTTGTTGTAATCACTTTCAAGGGGAGAGACTTGTATGTAAACATCTGCTTATTCTGGATCCACTGCTCTGATCCAGTTTTGGCTTTAATTATCTGTTCCTCTGATAGGGTTCAATCCCAACAGTTAGATTTGCAAGTTACTAGGACTTGCCTTAACTTATGTTTGGAAGTCTTTTAGGGCCTTCTTTGACATGGTATGATGTCTTAACCTTCCAAGCCTTTTGGCTGTTTGTTAGTAGGTTGAAGCCTTTAGGGTTTCGAGTTGTTACTCGGGTGGCTTGAAGCCTTGAAGGCTTCTTAGACTTGTGGCCTGACTTGGTTTGTATCTTTGTGATTTTTGTCCAAGTGACCATCACCAATTTTCTTGCTTCCATCTGGCAGAGGGATCTTTTTGGTCATATTTGAGTTTTCTGGTGCAATGTAGAGGCCATCCTCTATTCCCTTTCTTCTCCATTCCTGAATTTTCTCCCCCTTTTTGGCATTATCTTCGGGAAGTTTATCAATGAAGAAAACTGGTGGAGGAGCAATGCCAGTGGTGTGCAGGATCTGAGATTTGAGAGCCTTTAGATCTGCCTGGGTGTTTTTGAATCTTGACTCCATTGCATTTCGCAGCTGTTGAACATGTTTTTCATGTTGCTGATCTGCTATTTTTGCTTGTTGATGGAGAAAAGGTTGAAATAGATTCCAGAGCTCTTTGGTAGCAGATGCCTGTTGTGGAGCAGGTGCTGGAGATGGAACAGCAGTAGATTGTACCTTTTGTACTTGTAACAACTGTTGTAGCATATCTTTGAGTTCTGCAACAGAGTTATCAAGTTTTTCAACACGAGCCGTCAATTTCTGGTACTTTAGACCATCACCCAACTTAATGGGATCATCTGATTTCCCACTAACAGTGGTTTTATCAGTGGTTGAAGTAGGGAGTTTACTCCAAACATTAACCACTGATGCCCCTTTTTCTTGGTACTGGGTTCTTCTTCCTTCAACACTTGACAACCTTTTGATGTTGCCAGTAGGATAAATAAGTCCACTGGTGGTTGACAGAGGTGCTATAAAAGGAATTGCCTCCAAGGAAGTCTTATTGATGTAACCACTGTCCAACTGTAAACCAGTGGGTTCAACAGTTGTAGTGGCTGCTTCACTTGGATTACCACCAAGAGTTACTTGTAACTCAAGGGGTTTAACCTCCTCAGGTTGTGTTGGTGGGTTAGCAAAGAATGATACATCAGGCTCAGTCAATTGTTGAGGTATATTCTCATTAACAGGTGATTGAGAAGGACTGGGTAATGCCTGGTTCAAATCAATTGCATCCAACACAAGTTGTGTTTATGGTGGAATTGTGGATGTGATGGTGGGTGTAGAAAAAGGATTTGCCCCGGGCATTGAGCTGTGGATGATGGAAACGAGTGTATCCAGAGCATCATAATGTGGTGGCCCTTTGTGTACAACCTCTTCTTTTTGTGAAGAAGCAGGAGGAGTTATGGTTATGGGTTGAGATATTTGTACCAACTGCTGTGAGGAAGGAGCAGCAGTGGTGTCTTGTGACATTTGTGTTGTCACAGGCATTAACTCTGGTATCTCATCCTCCAGAGATGCCGTTTTGATTGGTTTGGGGGGGGGGGGGGGTTGATTTTTCTTTTTGTATAGCCTTTTGGGATTGGTAGGTGTGGGTTTCAAAATAGTTGGTCTGCTGCTTTGATCACCTAGAGCAGTAGGCTCAGCAGCAGATACCTGAGGAGCAGTGGTAGCTGCTAAATTCTGCTCAGGCACCCCTGCTTGTGTTTTGCAAGGTGCTAACATTCGTGAAAAAGTTTCAGATGTTAGGCAGTTTATTACAGTTATCTCACCTTGGTTTATTAAAGCTAAATCATCCTTACTGAATTTCTTTGCAAAATAGTAACTTAAAAACCTTGGAAACAGTAAGAATGATTTGGTTTCAACATTATTAACCAAATCTTTAAAGATTTCCCGAGAATAGTTAAAATTTTCTTCTTGAAGAATTGCATATCCCAGATTTTGAATCTTTATAAGGATCTCATTAAAAGAAGTGGTTTTGTTTGAAACACATAGTAGGAGGGTATGAAATAGGAATCTTGTTGCAGGAGGAAAATAACCTTTTTCTAAGGTAAGCTTCTTCATCATTGTGGCTTCATACCCTCGTTCAATGAAGTCAATGTGCAACTCGTTTTTAGTGAAGGAAGTTTTACCTGCCTGATCATCGAGTTGAAAGACTTCGAAGATGGATTGTGGTGTGATTTGGACAGCTTTACCCTTTATAGAAGAATGAATGGTGGTTGCAATGTCTCCTTGTTTTTCAAGGGTTGCATTCTTCCAAAACTCCCTTTGGGTCGCCAAATAGATTGGTGCATCGGCGGTGAACAAATTTTTGTACTTTGATTTTGCCATGATGTTGATGATGGAATCGAAAACATCGGTGGTTCCTGGTTTTGTTAGAAGACCCAGGAGATTGTGAGATGATTTGTATGGAATTTCAGTGGAAGTTGCCTTTTGAGAGGCTGTTTTCGATGATGATTTGGATGAGGGTTTTGCAGATGGCTTCGATTTTGTCATTTTTGAAACGAATGATCGAAGAAATTTGTGAGAAATGAGAAGAAAAACTGCTTTGAGAGGAGAATTTTTAAGAATTCAATTCGACAGTAAAACCCTGTTTTGATGGTGAGTGGGGGATTTTATGGGAAGAAAGTGAATGCTGACGTGGCAGCCGTTACAAAAGGTCTGACTGCTATGTACTGCCCACGTGACAACCCCTGGTGAAAAATGAAGGACAGTACTTTGATTAAAGCAACTGATGAAGGCAGTGGTAAGGAAGCAGTGGATGATTTTCACTATCAGTGGATAGCATATCAGTGGATAAGACACTGCTTTTGTACAACAGAGGTTATCAAGAAATGAGAGAACATAGATTGCCTTTCAGCAGTGGGCAGGCTTTTTGAAGTAGAGCAGACTTTTGAACAATCAGTGGTTATGGCAGACTTTTAAGGATTTTAATGAAATTTTCATTTTTAGCAATTTTCAAGGATGGATTTTTGATTTTCTGAAAACATTTTGTTGCTTTTATTCATAGAAAAACAAGATGTTGCTTGTTATTCCATGTTTAGCATCCCAATCCTAGAGACCAGACTTTCAAAAGTGGCTGTATCAAGTGCTTTTGTGAGCACATCTGCCAGCTGGTCTTTAGTTGGGACATGATGCAGAGAAATCAAACCTTTTTCAAAGCAATCCCTCACAAAGTGATGTCTGATGTCGATGTGCTTTGTGGTAGAGTGGGCAACTGGATTTTTGATGATATTTTCCGCTACCTGGCTGTCCAACATGAGTGGTGTCTTTAAGGCAGTGATACCAAAATCCAGTAACTGATTTTGAAGCCACAGGAGTTGGGCTGTACAGCTTGCAGCAGCAATGTATTCAACCTCAGCAGTAGATGTTGAAACTGCTGCTTGCTTTTTGCTTTGCCAAGAAACTAAGCAATCACCTAGAAACTGGCACCCTCCTGAAGTGGACTTCCTTGTGGTGTGACATCCAGCAAAGTCACTGTCTGAAAAACCTGAAAGCTTGATATTCCCATTAGCTGGATACCAGATACCAAGTGTGGGAGCACCTTTTATGTATCTGAGAATCCTTTTTACAGCAATGAGATTTGATTTTCTGGGAGCTGATTGACTTCTTGCACAGACACTTGTTGCAAACATGATGTCTAGTCTAGATGCAGTTAGGTACAATAAAGACCCAATCATGCTTCTATAAAGTGTTTGGTCAATCAGCTCATCCTTTTCATCAGAGATGACCAGCTTATTTGTTGCCATGGGTGTGCTGCATGGTTTACAATCATTCATATCAAATTTGGTTAAAAGTTCTTTAGCATATTTGCTTTGATGAATGAAAGTTCCATTTTGCAATTGCTGTACTTGGAGACCAAGAAAGCATTGCAGCTCACCCATTGCACTCATTTCAAACTCAGCTGTCATGAGTTCTCTAAACTCTTCACACATTTTGGTGCATGTGCTTCCAAAAATAATGTCATCCACATAAATTTGGACAATCATTAAATCTTTCCCTCTCCATTTAAGAAACAGTGTTTTATCAATGGTACCTCTTTTGAAACCATTTGAGAGTAGAAAGTTGGAAAGAGTTTCATACCAGGCCCTTGGTGCTTGTTTCAA
This sequence comes from Helianthus annuus, assembly GCF_002127325.2. NCBI lineage: Eukaryota > Viridiplantae > Streptophyta > Magnoliopsida > Asterales > Asteraceae > Helianthus > Helianthus annuus. The sequence goes on from NC_035447.2 coordinate 70,723,552, forward strand.
GCCATACAAGGCTTTGTTTAGCCTGTAGACATGATCAGGATAAAATGGATCCTCAAAACCTGGAGGTTGACATAAATACACCTCTTCATGCAATGTACCATAGAGGAAAGCACTTTTGATATCCATCTGAAACACCTTCATGTTGTGGTTGACAGCAAAGGCCAGGAACAGTCTAATAGCTTCCAATCTTGCAACAGGGGCGAATGTTTCATCATAATCAATCCCCTCTTCCTGTCTGTAACCTTGAACCACAAGCCTGGCTTTGTTCTTGACAACAATGCCCCTTTCATCTGTTTTGTTCTTGAAGACCCACTTTGTGCCAATGGGACTAACCTCTTCTGGCAGTGGTACAAGCTCCCATACTTGTTGTCTTTTAAACTGTTGGAGCTCCTCTTGCATGGCTTCTACCCAGCTGTTGTCTTTTAGTGTCTCTTAGTACTTGACTAGCTGATGGAGTGATAGAAAACCAGCAAAAAGACAAATGTTTTGGGTTTGGCTTCTTGTGAGCACCCCTTCATTGATGTTGCCAATGATTTGATCAGGTGGATGAGATCTCAAGAAGATTAAATCTCCTTGGTATGGTATGATGGCATTTGTTGGTGAAGGCTGCAAATGTGTATCATCTGAGCTAACCACTGCTGGTGACTTCGATGACCCAGCAGTGGCTTCAAAAGGTGGTGGAATAGGAGGTAATGAAGTGGACAACTGCTGACTTTTATCCACTATTTGAGGACTTTTGTCAGCAGTGTTTGAGGATGTGGAAGCAGTGGTGGATGGGCTACTTTGGTCAACAATTGTTGAGGTAGCAGTGGTTGAGCTTTGCCAGCTGTTTTGAACAAATGGTGCTTTTCCCTTTGTGGCAGACCTTTGAGGGATGATGATTTCATACCCATAGTCTGTTGTTGTATCCTCTGTTGGACCTGCACTGTTAGTCTTGACAGCAGTATTTTCAAAAGTAAACTTTTCAAGATCAAATAGATCAGCAGGATTTGTTGGGATTTTCATTGAAGAAAGTTCATTAAACTTTACATTCAAAGTTTCTTCCACTGCCTTGGTCCGTGTATTGAACACTTTGTAGGCCTTGGCAGTGGCTGAGTATCCCAGATGATAACCACAATCAATTTTGGCTGCAAATTTTGAAATGGAATCTTTTAAGTTCAAAATAAAGCATGGACAGCCAAATACCTTGAAGTATGAGATCAGTGGTTTGATTTTATACAGAATTTCATAAGCAGTCTTTTTGTGCCTGGGGTTTATTAAAACTCTGTTCTGGACATAGCAAGCAGTGTTTACTGCCTCTGCCCAGAAAGTTAATGGCAAACCTGAATCTGCAAGCATAGTTCTGGCAGCCTCAATCAGAGTTCTGTTTTTTCTTTCAACAACCCCATTTTGCTCTGGTGTTCTAGGGATGCTGTACTGCCTTACAATCCCTTTCTTCACACAGAAGGCATCCAACTCCTTATTTTTAAATTCTGTGCCATTGTCACTCCTGAAGCTTTTCACTGGAAGGTCAAATTGCTTTTCAACATGTGTCACAAAGTCTTGCAAAATGCCTGCAGTCTCATCTTTAGAGTGTAAAAAGAAAGTCCATGTAAACCTAGAAAAGTCATCAACAATAACCAAACAATATCTTTTCCTTTTAAGGCTCATTACTTGAACTGGGCCAAATAAATCCATGTGCAACATTTGTAAACACTGGGTTGTTTTGGACTCTTCAATGGACTTATAAGAACTTTTATGCTGTTTTCCTTTTAAACAGGAAATGCAATGTTCAGAACAAGAAAACATTTTTTTTTGTGGTAGGCCTCTCACCAAACCATTTTTTGAAATTTCTGTGATTGTCTTAAGATTTGTGTGCCCCAGCCTTCTGTGCCAAAGTTCTGTCTCTTTGTTAGAGGCAGCTGAGAACAGACAGGCATCAGCTCTGGGACACTCTTTTGACATATCAACAACATAAACATTGCCACTTCTTTGAGCAACAAGTTTAGTTTGACCAGTTTTGATTATTCCTTCAATCTTTTTGACCATGTCTGGTCCAACAATCCTACAACAATCTTTTGTGAAGAATGACCCAAACCCTTTGTCACTCATTTGAGATACACTCAGAAGGTTGAATTTCAGATTGTCTATTAGATTGACATTTTCAAATTTTACATTTCCAGATTGCACTGTACCAGACCCCAGAACTTTCCCTTTACTATTATTCCCAAAGGATATATCACCCCCTCCATGGATTTTAAAGTCTTTGAGGAGGGCTTTACATCCTGTCATGTGCCTGGAGCCTCCATTATCTACATACCAAAGACTATCAAAGCATGCAGTAGCTCCCTGCACATGAAGTAAAAGGATTAGTTCATTAAGGACTCCAAAGCCAACAAGGCTTTGGATGGAGTCTCAACAGTGTCTGGTATGGATGCAGTGTGATGGACAGTGGTTAAGTCAGGGGTTTGGACAGTTTTAGTACTGTTTCTAGCTAACCACTGTTGGGGTTCTTGACCAATCACCTGCTGATAACCAAAAGGATGCCTGTTCACTCTGGGTTTAGAGGGCTTTTTGTAGACCTCATAAACGTGTGGAATCCTTTGGTAAGACTGTTTTTCCTTGCCTTTTCTGAACTGATTGGCAGGAGGTGCATCAGTAACCTGAACATCTCTTTTGACAGATGTTTGGTTCAGCTGTTTTGTGACAGCTGTTTGAACTGGCACAAACAGTGGTTGTTTCTTGGTGAATTTGACAGATGGTGATGATGCTGATGAACTCAAGGATGTTTTAGCAATGTACTCATTCTTCTTCACATCAAAGTTTTTGAGATACACACATGCTTGAGTTTTATGATTTGTTTTACCACAAACACTGCAACTTTCAGCTGAAGTAATGACACTTGTTTTGTTTAAATCATAAGCTTTTAAGTGGAAGCAGTCTTTTGTTAGATGATTCTTTTTCTCACAAAATTCACAAAACAAGTTATTAATTTTTTCTTTCTTCTTTCTCTTTTCAGACTCCTTTGCAGCGGAGGTTTTAACCACTGCTGGGATGTCCTTGAGAGGTATGACTTTAGCTTTTGGAGCTTTAACACCATCAGTTGATGTAAAGTCCATTGGCTTGAAATTTTCAAGAATATCACACTCATCAGACCATTTTGGTTTAAACTGATGATTTTCAATCTCCTCAAAAGCAGAGGGACCCATTGGTCTGTCAAGTGTGATTTTGTTACCAAGTTTGTCAGTGATCTTCACTTCTTGGCCATTCTTGTTTGTGGGAATGAACTCAGCAGTCTCATCAGTGGTTGAGACAGATTTTCCAAAAGCAATGTTTTCATCATCATGTTTTCTATAGCCAACCCCAAATTTCACATTGCTTTTTATCTGTTTCTCAAGCATAACCTCATACCCTTTGCATGATTCCACCCATCTCTCACATGTGATCTGGGTGGATTCTAACTCCTTTTTGCAACCTTGGTATTTTTCTACCAAGGTTTGGAGTTGGGTTTTGGTTATGCTTTGCTCTTCTTTCATGCTGCTAATCTCTTTCTCTTTTTCAGCCAATTTGTTTTTAAGTTCTTTTAGAGATCTTTCAAATTTGACTTCATCAGATAAGATTTTATCACGAAGGTTTTCATTCACCTCTTTGATGTTAGCAAAAGCAATAATGCAATTGTCAGAACACAGTTTTTCAAGAACTTGAGGTGATACCTTGGCAGCAGCCATCATTGCAATCACATTGAGGATTTTCCTCATCTTCGGCTCTCTCTCTTCTTTCTCACCTGCCTTTTCTTCTTCTGACCATGGATCTGTCAGTGGTTCAATCAGGGTGCCTGAACTTTCTCCCAACAATACTTCATTAGCCACAGCAGTAACCATTGCTTCAATCACCTCATCCACTGTTTCAGAAACCAGCTGTTCCTCTTCAGATTCAACACCCTCCTGTATTGACTCTAATGCCATCAAACAAAATTCATCATGAGAAGAAATATTGGAAGCATAGAGTGCAAAATTTTCATCACTAAGGTCTTCAGGCATACTGCTCCAGTTAACAAACCCTTGAGTGAAAAAGCTTTGTTGATCTGGTTGTACTGCTGCTGGAGCAGTGGTTTGAGGTGCAGGTTGCACTTGTGCCTGAGGGACAGGGGTTTGAACATATTGGATCTGTGGAGCAGCTGTTTGGACATAATGTACTGGCACAGGGGCAACAGCATAGTGAGCAGTGTTCACTTGAGCTGCTGGGGCATATTGGGCATAATGCACAGTGTTTTGATTTTGAGGTCTAGGGTTTGAACTAGGATGAGTGATTATGGGGCCAGCAGTTTGACTCCTACATTCCCTAGCAAAGTGTCCTAACCTATTACACTTGTAGCACTTGATTTTCGATTTATCCAACCCAACCCTTAGATTCCCATGCAACCCTGGGAATTTTCGCCCTGTTCTTTTATAAAATTTGCTAGTTCTAACACTTAGCAAGGCCAGTTGATGCAGGATGTCCATTTCCTCTAAATCAGTGGGGTCAAAATGCTGTAGATCATTGAGTTCAAAGCTTAGATTGTCTGACATCTGGTTTTCGTTTGAAGTGAATTCATAACTTGTAGAGTGAGGATCAGGGTTGTTAAAATTTGCACCAGCAGTTATGTCAATGAAGTGATCATAACCCTGATCCTTAACACTACTCCCAGATTCTTCTTGACCCAAAAGAGCAGTGTTACCGAATGTATAATCATCAACGGTTTTTCCTGACTCTTGTAACTTCCTTTTCTGGTTCAACTCCCTTTCGTAGGTCAGGAGTCGACCATGGAGTTGGGTCAAGGTCAGATCCTTGAACTCAGGTGAATTTCGGGTGACAAAAGCTATGGTGTCCCATTTTTCTGGCAGTGACCTGAGGAACCTGCTATTTTGAGTTGAGTTTGTAAAAGTGGTTTTAACAAGCCTCAGTTCACTGATGAGACAACTGAAACGCTCAAATTGTTGCGTCAGTGATTCACCTTTTACATGACAAAATGTTTCATACTGTTGGTTCAGGATTTCCCTATTGTTTTCTATGACTTCTTCGGTACCCCCAAACTGTTCCTAAAGCGCGTCCTACAATTCTTTGGCACTGTTACAGTGTAACAGTCCAGCATATATTTCATTGGGCAGCACTGATGCTATGATGCTAAATGCTTTAGCATCTAGTTCAATCCTTTGAAAATCGTTTTCGGTATAATTTTCAATAGGTTTTGGAACAGATGCTTTAGCATCTTCAGCGCTTGGCACTGTAGGAACATGGGGACCAAAGACGACAGACCTCCAACAACCTGTGCTTTGTTGAGCGAGGATGTGACCCATCCTCCTCTGCCAGATGTTGTACTCATTTCTTTTTAGCATAGGTGGTTTAAAAAGCGAGCCGATGTTGTTTTTATCGTCCTGAGATGGTGACGTCATTCTTGTTGTTTTACAGATACCGAGAAATCAACTTTAATGGTGATTAATCCTTACTCTGTTTTTCAACGACGAACAAACTATCAGTATCAACTGTTTTGAGCTGAACGATTTACGTCAAAATGATTGTTAAATCAAATTTGACTGTTCTAGCTCTGATACCAATTGTTGGATCTGAGTTTGATTTTGATTGTATTTTGTGTTTGAAATTAATATGAAAGTGGATGAGTGTGCAGCGGAATTAAGATGAAAACAAACTAAGCATACAATCAAACGAGAGTAATACTTTGATCAAACATCTTTACACAATGAACCGAAAGATTGAATTTATTTCAACAACGATTACAATGATTGATGAATGAATGCAAACTCCCCCTCAGCCAGAGCTCAGTTGTTTGTTCGTGCAAAGAAGACGAATGATGCAAAAGAGCTAATAGAACAGTACAAAGTACTGAACTATTTATAGGCACTTGCAAACTACTGAGCATCTTAGCTGACGTCACCATGGAAGTGACATCTAACCTCCTAACAAACTCTAACCTCTGATCTATACAGACACTGCTTGTGTTAACTACTGCTAATACATTCTTTTACAAAACAGACTTTTGAACAGCTGCTGCAACCTTCTACTGCTGTGAACCCAGCAACACTTGTCTGGATTAGCAGTGCTTGACTCAAAGCAGTAGATTGAATCAGCAGGACTTTAGTCTTCCATCAGATCTTTTACTTGAGCAGCAGTTGTAGGTTAGCACTTTGCAAGATCAGCAGATAGGAGGTCATCAGTTGTTGTAATCACTTTCAAGGGGAGAGACTTGTATGTAAACATCTGCTTATTCTGGATCCACTGCTCTGATCCAGTTTTGGCTTTAATTATCTGTTCCTCTGATAGGGTTCAATCCCAACAGTTAGATTTGCAAGTTACTAGGACTTGCCTTAACTTATGTTTGGAAGTCTTTTAGGGCCTTCTTTGACATGGTATGATGTCTTAACCTTCCAAGCCTTTTGGCTGTTTGTTAGTAGGTTGAAGCCTTTAGGGTTTCGAGTTGTTACTCGGGTGGCTTGAAGCCTTGAAGGCTTCTTAGACTTGTGGCCTGACTTGGTTTGTATCTTTGTGATTTTTGTCCAAGTGATTTTGTTCTTTTAGATTCTCTTTGTCCTTTTGTAACTTTGTCTTTGTCCAGTTTGTGCTGCCCTTATGTTTGTCATACCTAAAAGGGTTCAGTGCTGCAGACACTTAGCCTTGGTATTTTTAACAAGAAGATCTAGCACCTATCCTTTTTATTATTTCTTTGGTTTTCACTTGAATTTTTCAAGCCTTTTTGTTGATTATATTTTTAAGGCTTAGGGAACATTTGGTGTAGGCTGTTCACACCCGTCTATGAGACAATTTTAGGTTTTCTTAACAAGTCTCATGGAGTTGTATTGATTTAGGAACTCACCCTTTATATAGGTTCATTCAACCCTTGAACCTATTGAGCGATGTGGCCTGGGAGCTCATCCCTTACCTGGCCCTTGCCATGGAGTTTTTTGCTAGGTTCTCAACCTGATCTTAGGATAGAAAGACAAGTTTGATAAAGCAACTTCATTCATTTCAGCAATACTTGCTTTTTACAAAAGACATTCATAATTCTGCTTGAAATACATTTTGATACAAACCAAACTTTCCTGTTTAAACATGGAACCTTTTCAGGGTTTTGCCGTTCCAATGCCTTGGAAGCCTTTTGCCTTCTGAGTCTTCCAGCTTGTAGGATCCACCTTTGTGTGCTTCAAGGATGGTGTATGGGCCTTCCCATTTTGGGCCAAGCTTTCCTTGATTTTCTTTCTTGCTGGCTTCGTTGTTTCTGAGGACCAGGTCCCCTGGCTTGAAATGTTCGTTCTTGATTTTTTTGTTGTAGTAAGCTTCCATCTGTTGCTTGTATTTGGCCTCTTGAATTGCGGCTTGATCTCTTGCTTCCTCTAGGAGTTGTAAATTCAACATGACCTCTTTTTGGTTTGTTTCGGGATTCATGTTGACGATTCTTTGGGTTACAACTCCTATCTCAGCGGGGATCACAGCTTCGGATCCGAATACCAAGCTATAAGGTGTTTTCTTATGGCTTGTTTTTTCGGTTGTTCTAATTGCCCATAGGACACTAGGCAATTCTTCAAGCCAGTTGTTTTCGTATCTTCCCAATCTTGTCTTGATGCCTTCTACTATGCTTCTATTTGTTCTTTCCACCTCACCGTTTGATTGCGGATAAGCCACTGAGCTAAAAACCTGATCGATTTTGTATTCCTTGCACCAAGTGCTGAAAGGCTTCTCAGCAAATTGTCTTCCGTTGTCAGTGACAAGTACTCCCGGCAATCCATAACGGCAAATGATGTTTTCCCAAACAAAGTCAATGACCTGTTTTCCCGTGATTTTGGTAAGTGGTTTGACTTCGGGCCATTTGGTGAAATAATCTACTGCCACCAGTAAGAATTTTACTCCCCCTTTGCTTGGGGGAAATGGGCCAACAATGTCCATCCCCCATTTGTGGAATGGCCATGCCGAGGTTATTGGGACTAAGTCATGCTTGGGACTTCTTGGAATTGGTGCATGAATTTGACAAGCATCACATTTCTTCAATTCTTCGGTTGTATCGCGGTGCATTGATGGCCAGAAATATCCAAGGTTCATGAGCTTTGCAACCACCGACCTAGCTCCAAAGTGAGCTCCGCACACACCTTCATGAATTTCTTTGATCAAGTACTTGCTTTACTCCGGACCGACACATCTTAACAAGGGAGCAAGGTAACTCTTTTTGTAAAGGGATTCTCCTTGTAGTACGTATTGCCTTGCCTTTATCTCAACCATTTTAGCTTCTACTTGATCATTTGGCAATTCACCATTTTTGAGGAACTTTTTGATGGGAGTCATCCAGTTTGGATCTTCTTCGGTAACTACATCTTGAATTTCCAATTCATCGATTGATGGGGCCTTCAACACTTCTACCAGCACCTTCTTGGTAAGGTGGGCGAAAGTGAGAGATGCAAGCTTACTTAGGGCATCAACCTTTTTGTTTTGAGATCTGGGGATCTGTTTGATGTTGCATGCCTGGAAGGTACATCAGTTCCTTGGATTTTTCTCTGTATTTTTTCATGTTGGGTTCCTTAGCTATGTAGCTATCATTCACTAGGCTTGAGACCAGCAACAAATCTGTGAACACTTCAAGCTTTTCGATCTTCATCTCTTTAGCTAGCCTTAGGCCAGCTATTAGTGCCTCGTATTCAGCTTCCTTAATTGGTGGTCTGAAAATTAAAATGGAGAGCATATGTGAATTCCAGCCCTTCTGGGTTGATCAAAATTAGCCCAGTCCCTGACCCTTCAACGCTTGAAGCCCCGTCGGTAAAAAGCTTCCAGGCTTCAGGGTTGGAGGGTTCAGTAGTGGTAGCGTTTACTTCAGTGATTGCCTAGTTTGGGACTTCCACAATGAAATCGGCCAAGACTTGTGCCTTGATAGCTTTTCTTAGGACATAGGTGATGTTATGCTCACCCAGTTCTATGGCCCATTTGGCTAATCGCCCCGAGTTTTCAGGTTTTTCAAGCACACTCTTAATAGGTTGGTCGGTGACCACTTGTATGGGGTGTGCTTGGAAATACCTTCGAAGCCTTCTAGCTGTTTGAACTAGGGTTAGGGCAAGTTTTTCAAGGGGAGGGTATTTTATTTCAGCTAATTTTAAAGTTTTGCTGAAAAAATAAACGGGTACCTGGGCCTTGTCTCGCTCAATGGTGAGGACTGCACTGATGGCCTCGTCAGCAATTGAGAGGTACACCGATATTAACTCCCCGGTTTTTGGTGCCGCGATATCTGGTAGGGAAGCTAAATGTTGCTTCATCTGGTTGAAAGCTTCTTCAGCTTCTTCAGTCCATTTGAAATCCTTCTTGTCTGAGCAGTTCTTGAGCGTTTTGTAGAAGGGCAGAGATCTTTCGGCCAACTTTGAGGTAAAATGCTTCAAGGCTGCAAGCTTCCCGTTTAAGCTTTCAACCTCCTTCTTGGTTTTTGGTGGTTTGGCTTCGAGGACGGCTTTCACTTTGTTAGGGTTGGCTTTGATGCTTTTCTTTCCAACAATGTGACCCAAGAATTTTCCCTCCTCGAATCCAAATGAGCATTTTTCCGGATTAAGCTTCATGTTAACCTTTCTGAGGTTCTTGAAAGTCTCTTGAATATCGTCAAGCATTTGATATTCCGTCTTGCTTTTAATCACCAAGTCGTCAACATATGCCTCCATGTTTTTGCCAATTTGGCTTTCGAAGGCTTTGTCAACGAGTCGTTGATAGGTAGCTCCTGCATTTTTAAGGCCGAAAGGCATCTTTTGATAACAAAAGATCCCTTTGTCCGTGTGAAAGGCTGTTTTTCCTCATCCGCTTTCTTCATGAGGATTTGGTGATAACCTTTGTATGCATCAAGGAAGTATTTGAACGAGTAACCTGTGAGGGAGTCAACCTTGAGATCAATTTCCGGTAGTGGGTAGCAATCTTTAGGACAAGCCTTGTTAAGATCCTTGAAATCTATGCGCATCCTCCAAGAGTTGTCAGGTTTTTTGACCATAACCGGGTTTGCAACCCATGATTGGTACTTGACTTCTCGGAGAATACCGGCCGACACAAGCTTTTCAACCTCTTGGCAGGCTGCCAGACTTCTCTCGGGTGCCAGGCTTCTTTTCTTTTGGACCACCGGCTTGACATCCGGTGGTATTCTTAATTCATGCTCGACAATGTTCCGAGGGATCCCGGTCATATCTTCTGGGCACCAAGCGAATACATCGCTGTAATGCGTTAGCAATTTTTCAAGGTACGAAAGGGTCTCTTGAGAAAGGTTTGGATTGACCCTTATTCGTTGTTCAGGGTACCTAGGGTTTATGACCAACCTTTGCCTGTCTTCTTCGCTATTTGAGTTTTCCCCTTCAATCATGTAAGCTTCCTGAGAGGGTTGAAGGGTTGCTATGCCCCTCTCGGTAGGAAATTTAACCGTGCCATGGCCAACAGACACTGCCATGTAAAATGCACACTGTCCTGGTCTTCCGATGATCACGTCATAGCTTGAGGGGATGTTGATAACCACAAAGGTTAATGGTTGGGTTCTTTCTTTTAAACCTTCACTGAAACGAACATTAAGGGTCAGCTGCCTTAAGGGCTTGAGGGGTATGTCAGCGATACCTTTTATAGAGGTTCCAGAAGGTTGAAGCCTTGAACGTTCTTCATTACTCAAACGGTTGAAGAATTTTTCGAACATGATCTCAGTGGCTGCCCCAGTATCTATGTATGCCTTATATGTTTGCAGCGTTCCCACGGTAGCTTCTACCACAAGAGGGCTAGAAAGAGGGTCTTTCTCCGTAGGGGGGAAGCAGACACACTGAAGCTCCCAAGCTTCCAACCGCTGTCTTTTATGAGGAACCCTTCCATCGAAATTCACCATATTGACTTCCTTACCCTTTCCTTTAGCCATTTTGTCCCGGACTCCCTTTACCAAATGAGCGAGTTCTCCGGACTTAACAGCCTCTTCTATTCTTTTCTTGAGTTGGAAGCAATCATTGGTGTGGTGACCTTTTTCTTCGTGGAACTCACAGTATTGGGTGGAGTTCTCGTTTTTCCTGCTTTTGGGGAGAGGCCTAGGAGGCCGAAAGTTCTGTTTAACTTCTTCTGTTGCAAGGATTTCTTGAGGGGTCTTTGTGAGGGGTGTGAAACTTATGCCTTTTTCCCTTCTTGAAGGGTTCCGACCTTCAGATCTTCGAGGGTCTGAACCCTTTGGCCGCCTATCATAGGAGTTGAAGTTCCCCCTTTTTCTAGCTGGGCTATTGCTTTGCCAGCTGGATCCTCTTTTCCTTTGTTCTTTAATGTCTACAGCCTCCTCTCCCCGGATGTGAGCTTCGGCCCTTTCAAGAGCCTCTTCCAGGGTCTTGGGCAGGGATTTGTTGAAATCTCTTGTGAGATATTTAGAGGTGATGGCATTCATGAAACCAACCACTCTCATTTTTTCGTCCGCCCCTACATAAGTCAGACCTTCCTTTTTGTATTGTTCAAAGAACGCACGAAGACTTTCATCATCACGTTGTTTTATCTGGAAGATCACTGTTGCGTCTTTGACATATCGCCTTTGTTGGGAGAAATTGGCCAGAAAACCCTTGCTTAGGTCGCCAAAGCTTCGAATGCTTTGAGCAGGCAGGTCGTTGAACCAGATTCTGGCGGATCCAACAAGAGTTTGCATGAACATCAGGCAACATTCAGCGTTTGACCATTTCTCTATCCGGGCTGCACCAGTGAAGATCTGAAGATGGTCCTCAGGATCTTCAGTCCCATCGTACGTTCTAATGTGGGACGGCATCTTAATCTTTGATTGGAAATCATAATCGGCTATCTGCCTTGAAAAGCATGTAAGGTTACTTGGCTTGTAAGGTTTAGCCAAGTCTTCTTCAGCCCTTGCATCCACATTATTGCCATTGCCGTAATTCCCCTGAGTGGCTAGCACCTGATTAATGAAGTGTTGCCACGGGAAGTTGGCCATCATCTGGGTCATCATATTGGGCATGAGGTTGAAGCCTTGAAGGCTTCCTGGACCAACCGAGCAGTTTATTCTGAGAGGAGTGTTCATAACAGCGCTTCGTGCTAAAAGGAGCACGGACAGAGCTTGCTCCCACGTGGTTGTTACAGATGCTGGATAGCTTGTTACTGGGGACTGTAGGAGCTGGTCAAGTGTTAGCTCATGTCCCAAAGGAGCACCACTAGTAATCGGTTGGGAAGAGAAGATAGGATGCACCGTAGGATTTGTCATAGTGGACAATAAGGGTGAGGGTTTGAAGGATTACTGGGACCAGCCTCACTTCTTGTAGTAAAAGGAGGTAGAGGTGGTCCGGGAGACAGTGTTGGTTCAGGTTCATCATAGTCTAAACGAATCCTCACTCCTTTTTCTCTTTCTTTACTCACATGCTGGTTGAGAAGTGACCTTAATTCAAGGAAATTGTTTGCAACCCCCTCGGGGGTAAGTTCAACACGTGCTGGGGTGCCAGAGACACCGATATTGGGAGATGGGACCCCGGATCTGGACGGAGTTGGTGTGTTGAAGGTGAGGAACTCGGGTGTGCTCCCCGGAGTTGAGAAAGATGTTGGTATAGCCACGTGAGCTTGGCTACTACCCGGAGTAGAAGTGTTTGGAATCTGATTTACTTCTCCCGGAGATCCACTTTCAGACATGGTGATTTTAAGTGAAGAGAGCTACACTACTAGGTCTTTTTTGAGAAGAAATAGCGGCGTAGCCCCACGGTGGGCGCCAACTTGTTGATGCAACAAATACAAGACCAACGGTAGTAGCTGGGTTGGTTAGGCAAAAGGGTTGAAGGGTTCAACTTTGCCTAACGCAGGTCGTGGGGTCCCCCCACGTTTGCAAGACGTGGAAGGAGGTTTACTAGTTTATTGTTGTTATTTGCTGAAGATCCTTCTCTGAAATGTACTCAGATTCGGAAGTGGTAGCAAATGGAATGTGTGTGGTGGATGTGAAAAGGAGTGACTTGTATGTAAGCAAGTACTCCACATGAATGACCAGAGATTAGAGAATCAGAGCTGGCCAGGAGATGTTTTCTGAAGTAAATGAAGTGTCAATTTATAAGAGAAGACATCTCCCGAAGTAGAATGTATTAGACTAGTAACCTTGCTTGCAGTGGAGGGTTTCCCCTTTCGGGGGTTAAAGGCTTTTGACCCCTGGATAATAGCGTGCATTGTGCAGACCTGCTTTGCTTTTGCGGCTATGGGTTGGTGAAGTGATCTCCGGATGTGACTGGCCACTGTTTCCGCCTCGCTTTTCCCATCTCACAGCTTTTCAACCATTGAACCATTTAACCATTTGAGCATTTACATATTTAGTCATTTTATTTAGTCTTGGGCTACCCCCGTCATCAGACATAATCTTTGATGATGTTCTTCTCGTTGTCCCGTTGAGAGCCGAATACTATAGAAATGTGATGAAAGATGAAACATATGCTAAGAGGCTTGAAAAAGAAATCAGATATGCCATCTTATCGTGTCTAAGAAAAAGGGATGAAGAGAGAATGAAGAAGAGTGTTGAAGAGATGGTGAACAATCTGAAGAAGGTTGCTGAAGAGGTTGAAACAGAAGCTGTTAAAGTTGAAGTTGTGAAAGAAGCTGTTACTGAAGAACAGCAGATTGAAAAAGAGGTGAAGAAAGAAGAAAAAGAAGAAAAGAATGAGAATTTGGATGCTGGTAATGATGGTGAGGAAGTCAGTATTGAAGAGAAGCAAGATGATGCTGATCAGATACAGACAAAAGCTGCTGAAAACACCGAGGTGCCAATCACTGAGGTAAATTCTGATTCTGAAAACTTAAAACTGATTGATCAGTGCAAGAAATGCATGGAACCGTGCAGAGCTTGTACTGAAAAAGATGAGCAATTCAGAACAAGAGATCTAGAATTCACTAAAATTGAAAACATTTTCAAAGAAAAATGCAAAGAAATACTAGAAAAAGAAAGAGTTTTTAAAGAAAATGATGAAAAACTTTCTGAAAAATGTAAAAAAAATAGAAAAAGAAAATGAAGTTTTGAAAGAAAATGTTTCTAAAATGACAGAAGAGTGTTCTCAAAAAGAAATTGCTTGTCAAGAAATGAAAAAGGAATACGACTCAATGAAATTATCATATCACATTACAAAAGAGTCATATAATAAAGTAAAAGACGAAATGAAATATGCTCAATCTAGAATGAATTATCTTTCTGAAACAACCAAAGAGCTTAAACGAATGTATGCTATAATGCAAGATGTTGTTAATTCCTATATTGAGGATGTTGCTAAGTTAAAGCGACAGATTGCTGATTTAGAACAGGAAAACAAGTTAAAAAGTTACCACGTGTCGTCATATGTGCTTGAACGAATTTTCAATATAAAACCGGGAGATGGTGAGTCTGAGCAAAACAAGAAAGGCATTGGCTCAGAGTTTCATCAAGTTCCACCACCGGAAAAGTTTGCATTTTATGATGAGGAAAAGGTCGAAAAAGCTTTCAACATGGTAGATCAATTGCCAGACAACATTGACATAACCTATTCCAAATCTGATGATTCTCATGATTCAGAGGTGGTAGGTAAAGTCGTTGAAAGTGTGTTGAAAGAAGAGTCGATTGATACAGGTAAATCTGAATCACAGGATGAAGATGAAGGAAATCTTCATGATGGATATCTGAAAACACAAAATCCGAGAAAAATTTGAATGATGATTCAAAGGGATTGGTTTATACCATGATTGGATCAGACAAATTGTTCTTAGATGTTGTATTCCCGATTCAGAATGTGATTTCAGAAAAGGTTGATAAAGTTTTCAAAATGGTTGAGATTGAGAAGTCTGAGATTTCAAAGTTTGTCGGTAAGAGTCGTAAAGGTTCATATAACAAACCTGGTTTCAAGAAGAAAAACATGAAGGCTGGGTTGGGTTATAAGAAGAAACAGAATCGAAACAAAAAAGAGACGCCAAATTATCAGGCAAAAATGAGTTTTGTTCAGGGAAACAGTTTAGCTGAAGAAAAAGAACTTAAAATTGGACGACAGTCTAATGACGAGTTTTATGCTCAAAAGAGAAAGCCACAACCACAGGTTAAAGATGTGTCTATGAGAACATGTTTCAAATGTGATAAAAAAGGACATCTTGCACGCAAATGTCCAAATCTAACACCTGTGGATGTTGACCATAAGAAGATTGATTCTGAGAAACAAAAATCTGAGTATGTGAGACAAAGGTCAACCAGATTTGATTCAAAACAAACTTGGAGGTAAACACAAACAAGTGTGCTTCGAATCAAAACTGAAAATCAAACCCGAACATGTTTGATTCAAGACAGACTTGGAATACTCACACACCCAGATTCAGAACAACACAAAGTTGGAAAACATCAGTTGATATGACAAAACCCCAAGAGTTTTGGAAACCAAAATTTGTTGTTCAAAACCAAAGTGTTCAAAAAGATTCACATTTTTACAAACGTGGTACACCGAAAGGTCAAACATGGAGTGTTAAGAAACATGTTGATTCGGTAAAAGATGAGAAAGCTGAAGTTAAAATTGAGAAAGTTTTTGTGAAAAATGATAAAGAATTTCCAGCATTGAATGAAAATTATTGTGTTGAAATGCCTAAGGTCCAACAGACCTGGGCTAAATTGTTCAAGTAATTCAATTAGTTGAATGTGCAGGTGCTCAAGCATACTGAAGATTGTGAAATTGAAAGTTGGAGCAGCCTGGCACGTGAAGAGGAAGCAGAGGCTGCTGGACCCTGTGTTGGTTGAAACAGGGAGTTTGTTTGTTTTTCTGTACATAAATAAACAATATTTTCAAAACCCTAAAAATTTGAAAAATTAAAAACCAAAAATATGTTTGTTTTTAATTTTTGTCAAAAATAGAAAATTTCAAAAATATGTGTTGATTGAATACGCCGAAACCCTCACGGCTGAACAAACATGATTACTTTCACCAGATTGAAAAACGGTTTTCAAACTGTAAAAATCAATGTTTTGTAAATCATGGGGGTACCTTATGTTAGTTTTTCTGCTAATTGTGCTAAATAGTATGTTATGTTTTCTGTAATTCGGTACACGAGAAGCAGAACATGGATGGCGAGACAAAGCTATCAGCATCGTGTTGTCAAATTTCTTTTAATGGTTTTGCATTTTAGGGGGAGAAAAATTGTCAGAAAATACAAAAACATTAGAAAATTTGAAAAAGTCAAAAACATGATAAAATTCAAAAATTGAGTTTTGCGTAAAAAGAGGAAATGATAGTACATCAGTAGACAGTTACAGTATGCTAAAGAATTGTAAAGAATTAATAAGCGTTAAACAGTCTCACTGATGATATGTCGATATGTTTTTATACACTTAGTAAACTTTTTCGGGATATAAACCTTAAATTCAAACACTTGCTTATTTCGTGGGGAACACTACTTGGATATTTAGGTAACCCCTGAAATCTCGTTTGAAAGGTCCCTTATTCTGAGATACTAGGTCTTTATACTCAGTGATATCTGGGGTATTATTCCGGGACTTCTGCTGTATGGAAGTACTGACCTAGTCCCCGAATAATACTTTCCGCATTGCTTGAAACATAGCATCGCCCTCAGCATAAAAAACGATGAAACATTGCAAAATACTAATCGTGTGCTGTTGAAACAAAAAGATCCTCTAAAGGGGACACACCGAAAAGTCGAAGCCGTCATCTCTCTGCGTATACGGAAGTATTGACCTGAGCTCTCACGGCCCTCGCATCTAACCCCTGACAGATATCATCTGTGGTATACTCACCTGTAAGACTGAATATTGGGATCTGGATCCGGGAGTATATTCAAGAGGTGGGACACATGAATGAGTTTAAGTTCTCAAAACATCTAATTCGTATCCTGAATCAGTTGAAATTTGTATGAAAATTTAAGTGGATCAGTATATCGACAATCTAAGTGAATTGTTTAATTCTTAATGTGTAATTAAGCTCAACGGTACTTGTGACTTGTCAAAAACTGATATGATCCTCTGACGCATACTCAAACAAAAATATTGTCTGTAAATATGTTTGTATATATTTCTTTACTGCTTTATATTTTCAGAAAATACAAAAAGATTTTGATTTTTGCTTTATTTTTGATAAACCGATGTCTGAGTTGCTGAGTTTCAAAATCTAAGTAAGCTGATTGTGTTTCTGAAAATAAAATAAGTTCATTAATTTGATACTTGAATTAAAATCAAAAATTTCAAAAACAGTTTGTAATATCTCCAAGGTCATTAGTTTGGACTTGGACGATTAACTGTGAGGGAGTTGGATTCTTTAACACTGCCAAATCTGTAAAGATTGTTGATAGGGGGAGTGATTTAGAGAGTTGAATAGTGCCAGATTACGATTTCTGGAAAATTGAATGTTCAAAATGTTGTTACCTATAAATGTTTATACCAGACTACGATCCCGAAAGCCGAGTCTAAGGGGGAGTCTGAAGACGAGCTCAACGCAAAAGGAAGCGTGGATTCGAGAAGCCATGTAACTATTCTAAAGGAGCTTGTATACGGAAAGCAAGGTGTCGATCCCAAAGCACGGAGGCTTGACGAAAGGGGGAGCCTGACGAAGAAAAGAGTCTACAGAAAGGAGAAGCTGAAGCTGAAGACAGATCCACGGGGATTCTGTTCAAATAAAAGAGAGTCTACGTTGATGAAAAAGTGTTAAAGCTTCAAGAAGACTCAAAGAGAGAGAGAGAGAGAAAGACAAGACGCTACGAGATTGACTGCGGCAATATCCAAGGGGGAGTCTGTTAGTGCATTTATGTCTATAGCCTTTGTCAATCTGAGCCGTAGCGAGAAACAGAAGAAAACAAGATTTATATTGTAATATTAGAGATAGATAGTCAAATAGGCAAGGTGGCATAATTGTAATAATGAGAAACCTCATTAAAAGCCAAGGCCTATAAATAGGAGACTTTATTTTAGATTAGAGACTTTTGCTCATTTGACATTTAGAAAGCTCTAGATCTAGAGAGAGATTCTAGAGAGAGAAAGTGATTCAAGGTGCTTGTTCCTGTTAGATTTCTAATAGAATCACGTTTATATTACATCGTGTGTGTTAGGTCGCGTTCGTGTACGGATTCCGCACGTTATACGTTCGTTTCGCAATCATTTCGGAGTTAAAACCGATCCTACAACTATGGATTTTGTTACCAAGTTGCCCAAGACCAGAAAAGGTAATGATGCGATTTGGGTAATTGTGGACCGATTAACCAAATCAGCTCATTTTCTACCAATAAAGGAAACCTTTAGCATGGAAAGGCTAGCCAAGTTGTACGTAGATGAAGTAGTATCTTTACATGGAGTCCCAATATCCATTGTATCGGATAGGGATAGTCGTTTCACTTCCCATTTCTGAGCTAGTTTCTAGGAAGCAATGGGAACCCGACTAAATTTAAGTACTGCATATCATCCACAAACAGATGGACAAAGTGAAAGGACGATACAAACCCTGGAAGACATGCTACGAGCATGTTTAATTGACTTTGGTGGTAATTGGGATAGCCACCTACCCTTAATTGAATTCTCCTATAACAATAGTTATCATTCAAACATCGAAGCTGCCCCATTCGAAGCACTGTATGGACGCAAGTGCAGAACTCCAGTTTGTTGGGCAGAAATAGGAGAAAGTCAATTATCAGGTCCAGAAATTGTACAAGAAACCACAGAAAAAATAACTCAAATCAAAGAAAGACTGAAGACTGCTAAAGATCGCTAGAAAAGCTATGCAGACAATCGCCGCAAACCGCTAGAATTTCAAGCTGGAGACAAGGTACTTTTGAAAGTCTCTCCTTGGAAAGGAGTAGTACGATTCGGTAAGAAAGGAAAACTGAGTCCAAGATACGTAGGACCATTTTCAGTAATGCAACGAATAGGACCAGTTGCTTATCATTTACAACTACCAGAAGAACTAGCTGGAATACATGATGTATTTCATGTATCCAATCTCAAGAAATGTTTATCTGACGAATCCCTGGTAGTACCTCTTCAAGATGTAGAGGTAAATGAAAAGTTAAAATTTGTAGAGAAACCACTACAGATAGAAGATAGAAAAGTCAAGTTTCTCAAACACAAACGACTAGTGCTAGTCAAAGTCAAATGGGATTCAAAGAGAGGACCAGGATACACTTGGGAGCTGGAATCAGAAATGAAGCGGAAATACCCTCATCTATTCCAGTAAATCTCGAGGACGAGATTTTCTTAAGGTGGGGAGGATGTAATAACTCTCACTAAAATTAATACTTAGTATGATAATTATCTATTAAGGAAACCCTAATTGAGAAACCCAAGTAATTCTGCATAAACCCTAAAATTTTCATAACAATCGGAATCAGGATTAGGGCCCCTAAAACTCAGGGAGTAAACCCTAGTTGGTAATATCCTAACAGTTTAACGTGTGAATTGAAATTTCATTCGAAACCAACTCAGGTGAGCTACCTGGACACGAACCCAACCTATGCTAGACTAGGGTCTCTCGCGCCACGCGACGCGCACAAGGGGACCTTTCGCGTGGCGCAAGGGGGGGGGGGCAATTTTTGGGTATAAATAGAGGGCAGTGGCATCTAACTTGACCGGGGAGCAAGAAGACAAGTTGATGAAAGTGTTGGTCACTCATAGAGCCGCTATAGGGTGGACGATTGCAGATTTGAAAGGGATTAGTCCCTCGGTGGTGATGCATAAAATCATCACAGAAGACGGCGTTAATCCTTCTCGCGACACACAACGGAGACTAAATCCGAACATGTGGGAAATGGTTAAGAAGGAGGTGCTGAAATGGCTAGATGCGGTGTAACACCTCGTAACATCATACCCAATAAAATAAAGACACGTGTCATGTAAGACAAACGTGTCAGGAACCCGGATAACATAAAAAGATGTATGGTAGGATTTAAAAGGGCGACATGTTATTGAAATACCTCTGAGCGGCCAATGTTATAAATCCCAAGATCCTTAAATCATTATGATAAACATCAAATATATATTTAGTCGGTTATTCCTAAATAAATAAATTCCATTCTTATATGGAAATTGGGTTCTTTAAAAATGTTACTACAAAATCCTGATTAATTCTTGTTTAAAAGAAGTTGAATTTAGTTTAATAAGGCATGGCCAACATCCACAAGAATCCAAAGGAGAATTCTTGATATTCCGACACTTCAAAGACCTTGTACAAGGAGCCAAAGTGGTGTAAGTGCATGCAAAGCATGCAAGGACTGAGCAAAGGGACACTCAACTGAAAAGGATAGCATGAGATTCGGAGTATACAAAGTTGCATGGTCAAAACTTGAAAGTTGCAAAATTTTTGTCCTCAGACCATCGGTTACGGACCGTAAGGGTCCAGGCTTATGGTCCGCAAGAGGCATACCTAGGCGCATCAGACCAGGGTCGGTTACGGACCGTATCCGTATAGGCTTACGGTCCGCAAGAAGGTGCTTACGGACCGCAAGGGCTTCGGCTTACGGTCCGTAAGCCTGTCGCTGGCAGCATGTTTTGGACAGCTGCCTGTTCAGCCTATTGCTCCGCCTTAGTAGTGTGGTTTTCGAAATCAGGGGCTTGATAAGTGGTATATAGCAACATAGGGACACCTGGGATGATCTTGCAACATATGTAGACTACTTTGGCATGATCTTGTGACACTTTGTTCACTATATAAGAAGAAGAAGTTGTGACTTTCTCTCTTGCTTATTTACAACTTATTTCAAGACTTCTCTGGAGCATCTCTGGACTTCAACAAGCTTCTCTTTGGTCCCTAATCATACTTAGGACTCTTGTAAGTGTCCTTAATCGTTTATAATTCAGTTTAGCTTAGTTAATTAGCTAAAAGTCAAACCGTCGTAATTAAGGTTTGACTTCGAGATTAAGCTATAATTATCCAGTCAAATCTCGAATTAAAAATACCTATAAGTAGGTAATTATGTGGGTAATAAACCCTTAAAAGGGTATTCTCAGATTCCCACTCTAACTATGTCAATTGTCGGGTCAAAGCTAATTTCAAAAACTCAACAGAAAGCTTTATTTCAAATTAATACATAATTAGCAATGTAGGATCCATGTAACCTGTTTTGTCACTAATATAACTTGGTAATTAATATAAGAACATGTCTAAACATGTTCAACTCGACAATTTTCAGTTTAGGCTCGGTTTGGTACCGGAAGTCGCATAGTTTGACTTATGCTTTGACTTTCAGTTCTGATCCGTTTAAGCCAAGTTTAGGATTGTCCTAGAGCTTCTTTTGGACCTAGTTACATGTTAGTATAACCCTTTGTGATTATACGGCTTGGTTCATTAGTTGTCCAATTATTATGCAAGTTTCCGTTAATCGCCTAAATATTGACTATTATGCCCTTTCCACCTTAAATTATGATTTTTGAAAATGTAAAAGAGTAGACACCTTAGTTACTGACTTATAAACTTGTACCTAAAATTTGACATCAGTTTGAGGTCTAGATTTAGAGTTATGCTCATTAGCGTAATTAGAAGCCTTCTTAGTAATTAAATGACGTAATTAGCATATAGCCTACCTTAACCCAAATTTTAATATCAAACTTTTTACCTACTGATATAAAATAATATTTTGGGAATTTTGAAGATTTTTATTTATTTTTAGGCTGAGCGTAACTTAGAGTTCTAAGCTTAATTCGGTTATTGCCGGTTTTGCCCTTTTGGGCTATAAAATGAGTTTTATAAATCCTTTTGACCTCAAACCTTTTTCTACTGATTCATTATGTTAAATAAATTATTTTGAGCCTTCTGGAATATTAAAAATATCAGCTTTCTATACAAAACCCGGAAATGGCTCCAAATCGCCTTTTTAAGCATTTTAACGACATAGTATGTATCAAAACTAGTTTTATATATATAAGGTTTGATACCTACTGATATATTCAGTAAAATTTTGTATTATAACAATAAACAAAGGTTTTAAACTCAGATTTCCAGTTTTAACCTTTTAGGCTTATGTGAAATTACCAAAATGCCCTTTCGGTGCATAATACGGTTATAATTATTAAATTTCACATATATGTGATACCCTACTGTTATAACTTATTAAATTAAGTATATTTACTAATTAAATCAGACCTGTAACTCATATTTCAAATTAAACTCTTTTATACCCTTTAAAATGACCAAAATGCCCTTATGAGGCATAGTTTGTGTTTAAAACCATTTTGGGCATAATAGAAGATATCTTACTGATGTCACAACATATCTAGTGCATATTAACTCAGGGAACTTGCATATGATTCATATGGTTACCCGTTACGCACTTTCGCGTTCGGATCGGCTTATGTAACTAGTTTACACATTTTAGCCGAAACGGGTCAAACCATATCATTATTGTCTCAAAATCCAGAATGTGTTTAAGTTACCCGTATTAAACAAGCATGCAAGCTTGTCGGGTCAAAACTACATTCTAAACCGGTCTTCGCCTTCCATGCGATTGAAGCGTATTCATTCTTTAAAACTAATCGGTCTAAGCTTAGGCTAAATTAAAGACCCGTTAGGATTCTAATAGGTTATTATAAACCTTCGTTCCAGAATAGGAGATCCAGTAAAAGATATTTACACTTGCTTATTGTGACTATACTTGCTCAGGTAAATACTTTTAACTTATTTTCCCTATATGGGCTTGGGGTACGGTATATAAAATACCGCTTGGTCGGGCATTGAATCTTTAATCAAATGTAGGTTAAATCATTGAAATGACCCATTAAAAAATCGTTTTGTTTGCTTAAAGCCTTTGGGGGGTTAATGACCATGTCCCGGATATCCTTGGCATCATTTTACGAAATGGCCACGACCTAAGCATACGTGTGTAGGCGTACACCCGCTGTGCATAAATATTAAGGTATAACCGCCGGTTTTGGGCTAAACCGCTGCGGGATTATATCATGTGGTGTGTCTATTGATCTTTAACCTGGTGTAAACTCGGGCTACTGGACGCATAAGAAACATATAAATCTTTTACAAGTTTATATTCAAATAATTATCCCAAGTTATAAAAATCTTTTAGTGCCATGTGCATTCAAATCAGTTTTAAACCTTTTCAAAATGAGTCAGTTAAATTGTATTTACCAGTGTAAACTGACGTATTTTCCCAAAAAGATTAAGTGCGGGTACTACGCATAATAAGCTGGCCTCTCCTTAGTATCACTTAGAGTCTCGTAAGCTTGGATGCAAATAAATCTGTTGAACATGTTTCCTTTTCCTTTTGATCCGCCTGTGGATCTATTTCAACTGTTTGTGATACTTAATATTACAATATTTATTCGGTTGAAATAAATCTATCTTTTTGCTTCCGCTGTGCATTTTAAATTTGTGTTGTTTGACTATGATGATATCAACTACGTCACGATACTCCCCACTGGGCCCACCGATGACACGTGGAAAATAGGGGTGTGACAGGTTGGTATCAGAGCCAACACTGAGTGAATTAAACACTAGCCTTTTGTGTTTAATCTCAGTGCACAAATTGCACATTCCTCGAGTTCCGAGTCTGGACAAAGAACATAGGACAAATTCTGTTTTTGTTTTATTTTATTTGTCTTTTCATTTTATATTCTTGTTGTTATTTTTAATTATGCTTGCAGGTTTAAGAATGCCGCCCAGGATGAGACGAGGATGAGGTAAGGCTCCATTTACTAGCCATGACCATGAAGCCGGACCTTCTCACCGGCGTACACCTTCGATCACAATGAGCACTAGCCCTCAAGAGCCTTGGAGTGTTTACGTGGAACCCGGGAGGCGATCAGTCTCCCTAAGTTCCTCACCATCCTACCTACATTCTTTTGGGCCGCAATCCGAAAAGAACCTAACAACCCTCCGCCTTCCTTCATACCTTTGCAGCGGTCAAACTCGCACCATTCTTTTGGTGACCCTACCCTTGCTTTTCAGAGCCGGTTCAACCAGGCTAATTTCATTCAAGAACCCGTGGGTTTCAACCCACAGGACCCAAAGATCATTTTTCGGGTAACAACGACATGGATGAAGATACGGATCCCGTGGAGCTTGCAACCGGGACCCCAAACCATCCCATCGAGAACTCGGATGGGTCCTCGTTTCATGGATCGCCTTACTGCGGTCCGGTGTCACACCCCAATTTCCACGTGTATCACCGGTGGGCCCGGTGGGGGATTACCGTGACGTAGTTAGCAACAATATAGTCAAACCACACAATTATATGAATGCACAGCGGAAGCATAAAGATAAATATAATTCAACCATTGATTGTAATATCGAATGTATCACAAATAGTCGAATGGTATCCATAGGGGATCAAAATAATAAAAAGTATTGTTCAACAGACAAGGCATCAAAAGCTTGCGAGACTCTTTAAGATGCTAAGGAGCTATAGCCAGCCGATTACGTTTAGTACCTGCAGTTAATCTTTTTGGGAAAATACGTCAGTTTACACTGGTAAATACATTCAACCGACACTTTTGTAAAATGTTTATTAAAATTGATTTGAATGCACGAGGCACAAACTCTTTAATAACTTGGGATAATTTATAATTAAATCTTGTAAAGAATTACATGCTTGCTATGCGTTCGGTCGCCCGGGTCGTGCCGGGTTAAAGGTTAATAGACACACCACATAGCATAAAACCGAGGTGGGTAAACCAACGGTTACACCTTTAATTAATATAGACACAATGCCGGGTGTACGCCTACACCCGGATGTCGAGGTCGTGGCCATTTCGTAAAATGATGCCAAGGATATCCGGGACATGGTCATTAAGCCCCCAAAGGCGTTAAGCCAACAAAACAAGTTATCTTTTAAATCACAGATATCTTTTACTGGGCTCCTATTCTGGAATGAAGGTTTTTAAATAACCTATTAGAATCCTAACGGGTCTTTATATTTGCCTTAGCTTAGACCGGTCAGTTTCAAAGGATAGATACGGTTTAATCGCGTGAAAGGCGAAAACCGGGAATGGAATGTGATTCTGACCCAACAAGTTTGAAGGCTTGTTTTATATGGGTTTAATATTCACACTCTGGATTTTGGGGTCAAAACAATATGGTTTGGCCCGTATCGGCTAATTTATGTATACTAGTTACATAAGCCGAACCGTGCGCGCAAAAGGCGCAACGGGTAACCGTAAGAGTCCTACACTGTTTTCCTAAGTCAATATACTTTAAAGAGGTTGTGGTATCAGTAGGATACCTTCCATAATGCCCGTAACGAGTTTAAGTTGATATTATGCCCCGTAGGGGTATTTTGGTCTTTTTAAAGATTAAAAAGAGGCTTTTAGAGTTCTACAGGAAATCTGAGTTTCCCGAACAGTTTATAAAGTCTAAAATACTTTATTTATTATTTAAAATCAGTAGCAACTGGAATCGGGTCAAAAGACCTTGTAGAACTCAAGTTTTGGCCGAAAAGGGCATATTCGGTATTTACCGAACCGTAGCCATAACCGCAGGTTATGAGCAGGTTAAAAATAATTAAAAATCTTTAAAAATCCCAAAATATTATTTTACAATAGTGAGTAAAAGTTTTGGTGTCGAAATCTGGGTTTAGATAGGCGTTATGCTAATTGCGCTATTAAATTACTAAAGTTCCGTAATTTGCGCTATTTAGCATAACTCTTATTCTGGACCTCGGATTGACATGAAATTTTAGGGACATGTTTAGAAATCAGTAACCAAGGTTATGATCCCTTCATATGTTCGAAATCCTCGTTTTAATTTAAAAAGGGCGTTACGGTCAACTTTTAAGCAATTAACGGAAATGCGTAAAAGACTCGGACAAACAACGAACCGGTCACAGAGGTTTATACCATCATGTAACCTGGTCCTAAGAGAGTCCTAAGGCATATCTAAATCTCACTTTGACGGGTCAGAACTGAAGTCAAAGCAAAAGTCAAACTTTTGCGACATTCGGCTCCGAACCGAGTAAAAACAATAAATGGTCGGATCAAACAAGCTTAGACTTGTTAATATACTTGTTATCATGTTTTATGAGTGTTTAAACAGGTTACATATTATCTACATTACAGATCATATGTAAAATCGCAAAATAGCTTTCTGTTGACTTTTTTCTAAGCATGTTTGACTCGTTATTTGAACTAGTTAGAGTGGTGATCAGGGGGAACCCTTTTAAGGGTTTATTACCCACATAGATACCAACTTATAACTACTTTCAATTCGAGATATGACTGAGCCATTGTAGACTAATCTCGAAGTCAAACCGTAATTACGACGGTTTGATTTCTAGCTAAATAACTAAGCTAAATTCAATTTAGAAAGGACTTGAATACTTACTGAAGTCCTATGCTTGCTTAGAGAACACTTGAGAGGAATGTTGAGCTCCAGAAATGATCAATGAAGGCAGAACAAGGTGTGAGGAAAACTTGGTGCACAATGAGGCCTTTTATAGGCACTTTGATCCATTGTGATCATGACAACAAGTCCTAAAATGGGTTCTAGATGATCAACAACTGTCCTAAAGTGTTAGGAGATGATTAGGGGTCGCCCATATCTCTTGGAAGATCTTAACATTAATGATTTACCGTTTACAACAGCCAACTTTCTGTCGCTGGGCATCGCTTACGGACCGTATGGCATGGGCCTTGCGGTCCGTAAGTCTGTAGCGGGAAATGTTTTACCCTTTCACCCCCTTACGGTCCGTAAGGCAGGACCCTTACGGTCCGTAAGCGGTTGTCAGAAGCAAAAAAAATTAACCTTTCATGAAATGAATGGTCAACTTGCAATATATGTTTTTGAATCCGGGACAAGTTAGTATGAGGCCCCTTTTCTCCCATGCCTAGCCAGGTATCACCATGTATTATGGGCTTGCATAAGGATTGGGTTTAAGAACCATTATTTGAGTTGCATTATTATTTTCTTAAGGATCCAATATTAGTAAAGATGAACTCTTTTTGATTATTGGTGATTACCGGATTAAGATATATTAGATGCTTATTAAATTTGCTTAGGGTCTCGGGATTTATTTTGACGAAGTCGCTCAGAGGTATAAAATTAACATGTCGACATATTCGAAAATCCTACCGCATATTTTAATTAAATCCGGGTTTATATTATTTTTGTCGTATTTGACACGTGTCATTTATTTATTGGACGCAAAAATTTCGAGGTGTTACATCCTCACCCCCTTAAAATAAATCTCGACCCGAGATTTACTCAAACAAATAAGGGTATTTTCCTTTCATCATGGATTCAACTTCCCACTTGAATTCGGGACCTCTCCGGGCATCCCACTTGACCTTTACTATCGGTAGATGTTTTCTTCGAAGCTTCTTTACTTGTCGGTCTTCAATTGATAAGGGCTTCTCCACAAATTTCAAGCTCTCATCTATATGCACATCCGTATGAGGTATCACCAATGATTCATCAGCGAAGCATTTCTTTAGATTGCAGATGTGGAACACATTGTGAATTCCATGGAGCTCTTCTGGTAAGTTCAACTTATAGGCAACTGACTCGACACGTTCGATAACCTCGAAAGGTCCTATGTATCTCGGGCTCAGCTTGCCCTTCTTACCGAAACGCATCACCCCCTTCCAGGGCGATACTTTAAGTAATACCTTTTCACCTACTTCGAAGTGAAAATCCTTACGCTTTGGATCGGCGTAACTTTTCTGCCTATCACGGGCAGCTTTGAGACGCTCTCGAATCTGGACAATCTTGTCCGTTGTTTCGAAGACTATCTCAGGTCCTGATAATTGGACCTCTCCAACTTCCGCCCAACAAACAGGCGATCTACACTTTCTACCGTATAATGCCTCGAAAGGCGCAGCCTTAATGCTGGTATGGTAGCTATTGTTGTAGGAGAATTCGATTAGGGGTAGGTTCTTATCCCAACTACCACCCAAATCGATAGCACATGCACGCAACATGTCTTCTAACGTTTGAATAGTACGCTCACTCTGACCGTCTGTCTGAGGATGGTAAGCCGTACTAAAATTCAAGCGTGTGCCCAAAGATTGCTGGAAGCTTTTCCAGAAATGAGACGTGTATCTAGTATCTCTGTCTGAGATAATGGACACAGGTATGCCGTGTAAGGCTACAATCTTATCAACGTATAATTGGGCTAACATGTCGGAGCTATACGTCTCCTTGATGGGTAAGAAATGAGCTGACTTAGTCAGTCTATCGACTATAACCCATATTGTGTCATTTCCTTTCCTCGTCTTGGGTAACTTGGTAATAAAATCCATAGTTACACATTCCCACTTCCATTCAGGAAGTTCAGGCTGTTGTAGCAAGCCAGATGGCTTTTGATGCTCAGCCTTGACTTGCGCACAAGTTAAGCATTTTGCTACATAAGCGGCTACAGACTTTTTCAAGCCTATCCACCAATAATTCGCCTTTAGATCCTGATACATTTTATCTGCTCCAGGATGGACAGAATATTTGGAGCTATGGGCTTCCTGGAGGATAACATCAGTCCTCCATAAATTGGAACCCATATTCGCCCATTCAATCGTAAAATTCCATCCTTGCTAAGAGTTAACTGCTCCTCAGTCACTCCTAACTTTTCCTTAGGATAATTAGCTTCCAACACAGCCTCTCGCTGTGCAGCTAATATCCTTTCAATCAAATTATTCTTGACTTCAATGCTCTTGGCATTGATTCGGATGGGTTTCACCCTTTCCTTTCTACTCAGGGCATCAGCGACTACATTCGCCTTGCTGGGATGATATCTGATCTCACAATCATAATCATTTAAAGTTTCCATCCAACGGCGTTGCCTCATATTTAGCTCCTTCTGATTAAACAGATGTTGAAGGCTCTTGTGATCTGAATAGATCACAAACTTGATTCCGTACAGATAATGCCTCCACAGTTTTAGTGCGAACACAACGGCACCCAACTCCAAGTCATGGGTGGTGTAATTCTTTTCGTGCACCTTTAACTGTCTCGACGCATAGGCAATAACCTTGCCTTTTTGCATGAGCACACACCCCATGCAAGTGTGTGACGCGTCGCAGTAAATCACGAACTCTTCGGTACCTTCCGGTAGTGTCAACACAGGGGCGTTGCTTAGCTTTTGCTTTAAAATATCAAAGGACTCTTGCTGCTTAGGGCCCCAAACAAACTTTTCCTTCTTCTTGGTCAAGGAGGTTAAGGGCGCAGCAATCCTTGAAAAATTTTCAATGAATCTCCTGTAGTATCCTGCTAACCCCAAGAAACTACGAATTTCGGTAGGCGTCTTTCGCTCTTGCCAATTCATGACCGCCTCTACCTTAGCGGGATCCACCTGGATACCACGCTCGCTGACGACATGTCCAAGAAATTGGACTTCTTGAAGCCAGAATTCGCATTTAGAGAATTTGGCATAGAGTTTCTCGTGATGTAGCACCTTGAGAATACATCGAAGGTGTTTCTCATGGTCAGCTTGGTTCTTCGAGTATATAAGAATGTCGTCGATGAAAACGATGACGAATTTGTCCAAGTACGGCTTGCAGACGCGATTCATGAGATCCATGAACGCAGCCGGTGCATTTGTGAGCCCAAAAGGCATCACTAGGAACTCGTAGTGACCGTAGCGAGTCCTAAATGCTGTTTTATGTACGTCTTCATCTCTGACTTTCAGTTGATGATAGCCTGACCTCAAATCGATCTTCAAAAAGTAACTTGCCCCTTGTAACTGATCGAACAAATCGTCGATCCTCGGCAAGGGATACCTATTCTTTATCGTGACCTTATTAAGTTCGCGATAATCGATGCACAGACGCATCGATCCGTCCTTCTTCTTCACAAACAGGACAGGTGCTCCCCAGGGAGACGAACTAGGTTTGATGAAACCTTTAGCTAGCAGTTCATCCAGCTAGGTCCTTAACTCCTTCATTTCGGTCGGTGCTAGCCTGTAAGGCGCTCTAGCAATAGGTGCTGCTCCAGGGATGATATCAATCCTGAATTCCACTTGCCTATGTGGTGGCAAACCAGGTAGATCTTCGGGGAAAACTTCTGGATATTCCGAAATGACGGGAATATCTTCTATCTTTGGTTTAGGCTCTTCAATAATCACCTGTGCCATGTAGATGACACAACCTCTTTTTAAACATCTTGAAGCCTTGAGCATTGTTACGTTCTCGGGCAATCCATACTGCGTATCTCCTCGAATGGTAAGCGATTCACCAGTCGGAGTCTTTAGCACTATATGTTTTCTGTAGCAGACGATCTGGGCCTGGTTGTGGGATAACCAGTCCATACCCAGAACTATGTCAAAACCAGCTAGTTTAAAGGGAAGTAGAGATAGAGGAAAATAGTGGTTCTTAATGGATATCACACATCCATCTAGTATAGTGGAGACGGTTTCTACTGTGCCATCTGCTAGCTCTACCTCGTAATTCACTTTTAAGGTTTTGACAGGCATATTCAGCAATTTGCAAAATTTTTGGTCTACGAAGGACTTATCCGCGCCTGAATCAAAAAGTACTCTTGCAAAGATATTATTTACGAGAAAAGTACCTGTGATTACGTTATCGTCTTGCAAAGCTTCCTTCACATCCATCTTGAAGACTCTTGCATTATTCTTTTTGGCTTCTTCAGGCTTCTTGGCGTATTTGGGGCAGTTGCTTTTAATGTGCCCCTTTTCATTGCAGTTATAGCAGGTCGCATCTTTTATCTTCTTGCAGTCCACAGTCTTGTGGTCCTTTGACTTGCACAGTCCACAAGTATACGACCTCGACTGGGACTGTGAGTTTGACCCGAGCCTACACTTCCCAAAGTGATACTTCTGGCAGTTTTTGCACTTGGGCTTCTCTCCAGATTGTTGCCCATCTTTCCTCGGCTCTGACCTTCTCTTGTTATCACCGTTTCCACGGTGTTTCTTGCCCGATCTTCGTGAGGTATCGTCCTCACGCTTCCTCTTCTTGGCCTCTTTGTTCCTCAGCGACCGTTGCCGGACCGCATCCTGAGTGAGGGACAAAGATAAGTCGGTCACATATCTGAAGGTCGTTGGCCGAGAGGCCTTCACGCTTGCCTTAATCTCGGGGGCTAACCCACCGATGAAACGAGCGATTCTCCTTGGCTCCGGGGTTACCAGATATGGAACCAACCGAGACATCGTGTTGAAGCTCGTTAGGTAAGCTTGGCAGTCAAGGTTTGTCATCACCAACGATACAAAGTCGGATTCTATCTTTTCCACCTCATGTTGAGGGCATTAATTTTCTTTGATGAGAGAAATGAATTCCTCCCACGTCATGCTGTATAGAACAGCTTTTCCCGAGGCCTGAACCAGCGCCCTCCACCAAGCCAGGGCCTCGCCCTTAAATGATTGCGACACAAACTTTACCACGTCCCTTTCCGCACAGCCACTGATGTCCACCACGGTGTCCATCTCATCCAGCCACGTCATACAATCGACTGCGCCTTTCTCCCCAGTGAAGTCTCGGGGTTTACAAGACACAAAGTACTTGTAGGTGCAGCCCCTGGCACGGGATGCATCAGTATACTCCCTTTCACGACGAACGCTGTTTTCATTGGACGAGTGATTATCGTCGTCCTTTTTGGGCTTTGACAGGGGTTTGCTGTGGGATTTTGAGTGTGTTTTCGGCTTGGAGGGTGGTTTGGATACGGTTCTGCTCCGAGATTCGGTATGTTCCTCGTATTGTCGATCTAGAGCTGCTTGAACAGCGTTGTCGACAAGAGCTTTTAATTGAGCGCCCGTTAAATGTACTTGGGCGTTATCGTATTCGTCTTCACTCGTATGACTATTTTCTCCATTAGGTTCAGCTATGGTAACTTGAATCTGTTACAGAAGATAACGAAAATTTTTATTTAGGAGTTTATTATTGAATTGTCTTTTATGGCAATTCATTAACCATGGTAACAAAGACCATATCTGGTTAATTTGTTACTCACTTTTATTTAGGATTTGAACATACTTATCCTAATTACAATTAATATTGCTAGTGGCATAAAATCCTAGTCACGAGGACATTATTATAATACTAGCCGAGATTATAGAGAATCAAGGTATGAAGGTTTGAACCGTAGTCCTTTTTACCCTTTCTGACAGGGAGTCATAGACCACCATTGTCTTTTGTCTTATTATGACAATGATTATGGCCCATAGGCACTACATCACTAATGGATGTTTGATAATTCGGCCCGTAGGCACTACATCGCTAATGGATGTTTAATAATTGACCATCTTTATTGATGATTTAACCCATGATTTATTATATCATTAATTTGGGCTTTGAAATCCTTAGAAGGATTCTTATATAAGAATGACGCGTCCGATTTTAACGAATCACATCTGCCATGAACGTTAACATGATTACAGAGGTTAACAGAGAAGCTGAATCTTTTAATCAGGTCTTACCATCTTGGCCGGATCTTATAAAGACACCTGGCTAGGTTTCACTCTTAAGATTCTTTATTTAGGCAGATTTAATTTAAAAGGAATGATTTTGATTTATTTCATATATAGTAATAACAAAAATGAAATTATAACATAATATTCCATAAACTTCAAATACGATTACACGCTGCCCTAAACGGGACTTTTAAACAAGTACATACCTACATAGAGGTTAATAAAGAGACAAGTCCACGCAGGGACCAATACAAGATAGATGTCCGCGCAAGGACTAAAAGATAAGTCCACGTAGGGACTGAAATACGATAAATGTCCACGTAGGGTCTTATTTAAAATAGGCATTACATTAGAACATATATAAACTAATGGTCACGTTTCTTCTTCTTGCCTTTCAACAGGTTCGCTAGACCCTTAAGGAATCCCCTGTTGTTCTTTCGTTCTTCCTCGAAATCCCGTTCCACACGAGTTAAGCGGTGGAGGATTTCTTCTTGTTCGGGCGGAGAAAAACGTGGTTGTGGCGCCGGTTGCGGAACTGGAGGTCTAGGAGGTGCTGGATACCCATGAGCTGAGTAGTCCGGTATCCCCATGTTTCCAAAAGCTCCGTCGGGATAGCGGGCATTATACCTAGCCGCTATCACAAACGAGTCGCGATCATAGTTGTAATTGTAATGTGCGTGCGACGATGGTTCGAACGGGTTGTATGCCGCTGGACCCGTGTATGCAGGTATTGGGTGGTCATACCCAAATGGTGGCGAAAATGGTGCAATTGGTGCGGAGTTCGCCTCCTGTACTGGACTTGAAGGTCCTTCTTCAGGTACTGACGGATAGTGACTAGCACTCGAGTGGCGAGGGGTGCTGAAATGGAATTCCCCTCCTCGGGTAGACATCCGTGCGCCTGATCTTCTACGCCTTGGCGGATCTGGAACTACTGGTTGAACCAGTGGCGGTGGTGGTGGCGTAACTGCCACAAAACGTGGATCCTCGGAAGGATCTTGTTGTTGTTGCTGCTCGTGTTGCGATGTCTGATGGGAGGGTGTGAAGTACCACTCGTGCTGGTTGAACAGCGCTTGAAAGCTATCTGGCCCTTGATAAGGTGTGCCATGAAAAGAAGATCCATCAGAGATCTCGATAGGATGTGTGGGCGTACCACGAGCAGGTTCTATGGGATCTGTGTCCTCCTCCATATGGTCTTCTGAGAAGTGATCATGTGGTCCTAACGGGACAAAGCCTGCAGGTTCCTGGATGTAATCTGCTGGGTTAAACTGACCTCTGAAGTAAGGAGTGGGATCATCAAAAGCACGGTGCGATGCAGATCGCTGTAAAAAGGATGGTTGAGGGTTATTGGGATTATTTTCGGAATCTGGCCCGTACGAGTGACGGTACGATGGCGTCGAGCTATGCGAGGTAGAATGTCGAGCAGGTTCAAAAAGGTTTCTCCGTCCTTGGGGTTCTTTACTCCTTGTGCTGGAAGGAGCTCGAGTGTTTGAAGGTCCAGCTTCGTGATCATGGTGAGTAATGATCGTTCCTCTGCCTCTTCTTCCCCTTCCTCTTCCTCGGAAAATTACAGGTGCCATATTTCCTGCTTTTAAAACTTTAAATAATAATAATAATAAAAAGACAATTTGGAATAACAATTCGAATTTGTCCTAGGTTCTTGTCTAGACTCAAGTATGTGCAATTGTGTCACTGAGATTAAACACATTAGGATAGTGTTTAATTCACTCAATGTTGGCTCTGATACCAACCTGTCACACCCCGATTTCCACGTGTATCACCGGTGGGCCCGGTGGGGGATTACCGTGACGTAGTTGGCAACAATATAGTCAAACCACATAATTATATGAATGCACAGCGGAAGCATAAAGATAAATATAATTCAACCATTGATTGTAATATCGAATGTATCACAAATAGTCGAATGGTATCCACAGGGGATCAAAATAATAAAAAGTATTGTTCAACAGACAAGGCATCAAAAGCTTGCGAGACTCTTTAAGATGCTAAGGAGCTATAGCCAGCCGATTACGTTTAGTACCTACACTTAATCTTTTTGGGAAAATACGTCAGTTTACACTGGTAAATACATTCAACCGACACTTTTGTAAAATGTTTATTAAAATTGATTTGAATGCACGAGGCACAAACTCTTTTATAACTTGGGATAATTTATAATTAAATCTTGTAAAGAATTACATGCTTGCTATGCGTTCGGTCGCCCGGGTCGTGCCGGGTTAAAGTTTAATAGACACACCACATAGCGTAAAACCGAGGTGGGTAAACCAACGGTTACACCTTTAATTAATATAGACACAATGTCGGGTGTACGCCTACACCCGGATGTCGAGGTCGTGGCCATTTCATAAAATGATGCCAAGGATATCCGGGACATGATCATTAAGCCCCCAAAGGCGTTAAGCCAACAAAACAAGTTTTTAAACGGGTCACATTTATAATACCCAACTACAAATGAGTTGGGGTCAATTGCCCGACCAAGCGGTATTTTAGATACCGTACCCCAAGCCCGTATAACGGAAAATAAGTTAAAAGTATTTACCTTTGCAAGTATAGTCCTTAATTGATTAAATCACAGATATCTTTTACTGGGCTCCTATTCTGGAATGAAGGTTTTAAAATAACCTATTAGAATCCTAACGGGTCTTTATATTTGCCTTAGCTTAGACCGGTCAGTTTCAAAGGATAGATACGGTTTAATCGCGTGAAAGGCGAAAACCGGGAATGGAATGTGATTCTGACCCAACAAGTTTGAAGGCTTGTTTTATATGGGTTTAATATTCACACTCTGGATTTTGGGGTCAAAACAATATGGTTTGGCCCGTATCGGCTAATTTATGTATACTAGTTACATAAGCCGAACCGTGCGCGCAAAAGGCGCAACGGGTAACCGTAAGAGTCCTACACTGTTTTCCTAAGTCAATATACTTTAAAGAGGTTGTGGTATCAGTAGGATACCTTCCATAATACCCGTAACGAGTTTAAGTTGATATTATGCCCCGTAGGGGTATTTCAGTCTTTTTAAAGATTAAAAAGAGGCTTTTAGAGTTCTACAGGAAATCTGAGTTTCCCGAACAGTTTATAAAGTCTAAAATACTTTATTTATTATTTAAAATCAGTAGCAACTGGAATCGGGTCAAAAGACCTTGTAGAACTCAAGTTTTGGCCGAAAAGAGCATATTCGGTATTTACCGAACCGTAGCCGTAACCGCAGGTTATGAGCAGGTTAAAAATAATTAAAAATCTTTAAAAATCCCAAAATATTATTTTACAATAGTGAGTAAAAGGTTTGGTGTCGAAATCTGGGTTTAGATAGGCGTTATGCTAATTGCGCTATTAAATTACTAAAGTTCCGTAATTTGCGCTATTTAGCATAACTCTTATTCTGGACCTCAGATTGACATGAAATTTTAGGGACATGTTTAGAAATCAGTAACCAAGGTTATGATCCCTTCATATGTTCGAAATCCTCGTTTTAATTTAAAAAGGGCGTTACGGTAAACTTTTAAGCAATTAACGGAAATGCGTAAAAGACTCGGACAAACAACGAACCGGTCACAGAGGTTTATACCATCATGTAACCTGGTCCTAAGAGAGTCCTAAGGCATATCTAAATCTCACTTTGACGGGTCAGAACTGAAGTCAAAGCAAAAGTCAAACTTTTGCGACATTCGGCTCCGAACCGAGTCAAAACAATAAATGGCCGGATCAAACAAGCTTAGACTTGTTAATATACTTGTTATCATGTTTTATGAGTGTTTAAACAGGTTACATATTATCTAAATTACAGATCATATGTAAAATCGCAAAATAGCTTTCTGTTGACTTTTTTCTAAGCATGTTTGACTTGTTATTTGAACTAGTTAGAGTGGTGATCAGGGGGAACCCTTTTAAGGGTTTATTACCCACATAGATACCAACTTATAACTACTTTCAATTCGAGATATGACTGAGCCATTGTAGACTAATCTCGAAGTCAAACCGTAATTACGACGGTTTGATTTCTAGCTAAATAACTAAGCTAAATTCAATTTAGAAAGGACTTGAATACTTACTGAAGTCCTATGCTTGCTTAGAGAACACTTGAGAGGAATGTTGAGCTCCAGAAATGATCAATGAAGGCAGAACAAGGTGTGAGGAAAACTTGGTGCACAATGAGGCCTTTTATAGGCACTTTGATCCATTGTGATCATGACAACAAGGCCTAAAATGGGTTCTAGATGATCAACAACTGTCCTAAAGTGTTAGGAGATGATTAGGGGTCGCCCATATCTCTTGGAAGATCTTAACATTAATGATTTACCGTTTACAACAGCCAACAGCCAACATTCTGTCGCTGGGCATCGCTTACGGACCGTATGGCATGGGCCTTGCGGTCCGTAAGTCTGTAGCGGGAAATGTTTTACCCTTTCACCCCCTTACGGTCCGTAAGGCAGGACCCTTACGGTCCGTAAGCGGTTGTCAGAAGCAAAAAAAATTAACCTTTCATGAAATGAATGGTCAACTTGCAATATATGTTTTTGAATCCGGGACAAGTTAGTATGAGGCCCCTTTTATCCCATGCCTAGCCAGGTATCACCATGTATTATGGGCTTGCATAAGGATGGGTTTAAGAACCATTATTTGAGTTGCATTATTATTTTCTTAAGGATCCAATATTAGTAAAGATGAACTCTTTTTGATTATTGGTGATTACCGGATTAAGATATATTAGATGCTTATTAAATTTGCTTAGGGTCTCGGGATTTATTTTGACGAAGTCGGTCAGAGGTATAAAATTAACATGTCGACATATTCGAAAATCCTACCGCATATTTTAATTAAATCCGGGTTTATATTATTTTTGTCGTATTTGACACGTGTCATTTATTTATTGGACGCAAAAATTTCGAGGTGTTACATCCGGATAGCTACCAGGCGAGGTTCAACCAGTGGGACTGGTATTTTACGCGCTCTGAACACTCGTCTCCGTACCAGCAGCAGCAGCACCAGCAACAGCAGCAGGATCCTTCCGAGGATTCCCGATTTGTGGCTGTCACTCCGCCACCACCTCCACCAGTGGAGCAGCCGCTTTCGGAACCACCGAGTCGGAGAAGGTCAAACGCACGAATGTCCATGCGAGGAGGAGTCCGCATCAGCACTCCCCAGCCCTCGAGTGGTAGCCATTATCCGCCACTCCAAGAAGAAGAAGACCCGCAGATGGGGGGACCATCAAACCCCATCACGGAGGCGAACTCTGCGCCTGTGGTGCCACCATTGGGTTTTGATAACCCGATCCCTGTTTATGCCAGTTCAGCGGCATATAACTCATTCGAGCTATCGGGCCACAACAGCTACAACTATGCCAATGTGGACCCGTACCAGGAGGCGTGGGACTACAATGCTCGTCACCCTGAAGGGCCCTATGGTGGTCCTTGGACTACTGGTACCCACCTTATGTGTACCAGCACCCGCCACCTCCTCAACCACCGCATCACCAGCCGCAGCAGCCGCCGGAACGTCAACAAGAGGTCCTCGATAGATTGGAACGATGTGAACGGGATATTCAAATGGAGTGCAGTAATACTCGAGGCTTCTTCAAGGGGTTGTCAGACCTGATCAAAGGAAAGTCCAAGAGAAGGGGTCATTGAAGACCTTTTGTTTATTTATTTTATTTAATTGTAATCAAGTCCCTGCGTGGACTTTTGTTTCAGTACTCAGCCCCTGCGTGGGCTTGTCTTTTTGTACTCTGCCCCTGCGTGCGCATGTCTTTTGTTAACCCCTGCGTGGGTTTGTTGTTTGTTTCGCCCCTGCGTGGGCATGTTATTTTGCAGAAGTCCCGTTTAAGGCAAAAGTTGCACTTGTTTAATTTATTAATGAGATGTTTAGTTTAAATTTTCATTTTGTTTGTTATTAATTATGTGCATGAAACATAAAATAAATGAAAATAAATTTCCTATTAAAAGATCTACCATTATATTAAAATGGCAAAATCTAAAAAGCACAAGACCTAGCCATGTGTTATCATAAGACAGGGCCAAGATGGTAGTTCCATAATTAGATTCAGATCCATATTAACATCTCAATTTAGGACTGTTCTGCGTTAATTATTAAAAGAATCCTAAAGGTAGAACCTAGTCTATATGTCGTTGCAGACATGGCCAAGATGGTACAACCTACACAAAGGATTCCAACTCTTGTTAACATCCGAATCCATGTTAACATTTCTGAAAAACTGTGATACGATAAAATCACATAGGTCATCTTCTAATTGGGTTATTTTAAATTCCCTTGATTATAACCATCCCTTAAGGATGAAGTGCCTACGGGCTATAACTAATGTCCTTTTTGGACTAAAGACAGTAGTAGCTTATAACTCCCTGTCAAGAATAAGGCAATAAACTTTGATTAAAGCCTTAATACCTTGTGTTGGAACCTGAAGGTTTATTCATGTAGGTTAACAATGTTTAGGGATTGATCTTGTAATTAGTTTGTTTATGTTTTGGGTTAAACACTTGTGGGTTGGGCTAGAATGGTAGTCGCATGGGCCTAGGTTTCGGCCTACATGTTTAGTATTTAAACACCCTTAATCTATTGATTAAGGGTTGTTGATAGCATAGTAGAAGGCAGGCGACACCAAGCAAGTGGAACCGAGTTCCATCCGATCTTGTATCAGTCATCGTTCAGTTGAATGCAAGTTTCGGTTTGTTTTGTTATTCATTGTTTGTTATTTGATCTTAACATTACATCTTGAATCGCCTTGTGTTTGATTTCCGCGCTCTCACAAGGTTTAGATTGATATCATTGTGATCCTCACGGGTTTTACAATTGGTATCAGAGCCATTGAAGTCATTCAAGGGCTCGGTTTTGATATCAATCGGATTCAAGAAGTTTCATATATTACTGATCCGGTTTGTTGAAGTGTGTTTGCAGATCTGTTCATCGACTGTTCTTAAAAAATTCATTGAAAAATCACTGATTTTGGTTCTGTTGATTTCAGCATTGGTGTTTGCTGATTTTTCGGGATTTCGGTGCAACAGATTCAAAGATTACAATATCTTTGAATTTTGGAATTTGCTGAAAAGTCGGGATTGCGAGTAAACAGTTCTTATCACTTTTGTTTTGCAGGTTACGACTCGCAATCTCTTAGTTGCGGTTCATCACGTTTCAGTTACGACTCGCAACAGTTGCTGGTTTCGGTTCATCCTGCCCAGTTACGACTCGCAATCAGTCTTGGTTTCGGTTCATCTTGCCCAGTTACGACTCGCAACCGGCTTGTTTGATCTTCACTCGCAATCGTGGTTTCGGCTCATCCTGTCTTGT
This sequence comes from Helianthus annuus, assembly GCF_002127325.2. NCBI lineage: Eukaryota > Viridiplantae > Streptophyta > Magnoliopsida > Asterales > Asteraceae > Helianthus > Helianthus annuus. The sequence continues at coordinate 70,763,122 of NC_035447.2, forward strand.
TACGACTCGCAACCATTCCGGTTACGACTCGCATCCAAGGTTGACTTGACTCGCAACCATCTTCAATTACGACTCGCAAATTCGACTCGCAACCCCGTTTCGACTCGCAACGACACATTGTGACGGACATTTGGACTGTTGACTTTGGACTAAATAAAATTAATTAATTAATTAACTGATTAATTAACAATGTCAACCACCAACAGTGAATTGTCTACCCTAACTCAGCAACAAGAACTTGATTCAAAGCTTGGGACCACATCACGCATTCCTAGGCTAACTGATGCCAACGACTTTCCCGAGTGGAAGTGGCGCTTTGAACAGCATCTTAAGGTTAAAGATTACAAGCTATGGCGCAGCATCTTGAGGGGACCTAGGGAAATTATGATGGAAAGTCCTACAGAACCTGATGTTAAAATAAAGAAGCCTCGAGAACAATACACTGAAGATGATTTGCTTATTGTTGAAGAAGATGATCGAGCTTTCTCTTACTTGACCATGGGTTTGGGTCCTAATATTGCCATGGGCTTTCGCACCTGCAAATCTGCCAAGGAACTGTGGGACTCTCTGGTAGAAGTGTATGAAGGTAACGAAGATATGAAAGAAAGTCGAAGGAACTTGCTGCAACAAAATTTCAACAATTTCAACCATATTTATGGTGAAACAGTAGATAATCAGATCCAAAGGTTTGTCAAGCTGGTGACTCAAATGCAGATGGAAGAAATTCATACCACAAACGCCTCCACCAACAGACAACTTCTCAATGCTTTGCCCAAGAGTTGGGATCATCATGTTGCTATGATCAAGAAGACTAAAGATCTTGCAAGATGCACCCTGTCTGAGATGATCTCGCATATCAAAGCTTGTGAATTGGATGACAAGCAGAGAGAGACTAACTACAAGAACAGCATGCTGGCTGCCGGTTTCTCAATAGCTCCAACCACGTCTAGCGACAGCAACACAGCTCTTCTATCACAAGGAGGATTTCAGATGTTTCGCAATAATTCCTCTGTCTCTCAATCTGGATCCTCAAATCAAATCGTCTCTCCAGCTTCTCCAGCTTCAGTTCAAAATGCTGGAAAGGCTTCTGCTGCTGCCTCTGCTTCTGCTCACTCTACGAACAATGAGATGATGGCATTCTTCGCAAGTCAGTCAAAGGAAAAGCTAGACATAGCAGCTTCTGTAATCAACTGTTTGAATGCTTTTCTTGCAGGGAAGCTTGATCCACCAAAGTGGAGTCAAGATGATTTGTCACAGATTCATCCAGATGATGTTGAAGAAATGGATATCACCTGGCAAATGGCAATGGCGGCATTCAGAGCTCAAAAGTTTGTGAAGAGAACGGGTAAAAACAGGTGGGGTAACGCTTGGAATGGAGCTTCTAAAGTGCCCTTCAATCTTCGCTGTTTCAACTGTCATGAGGAAGGACACTATGCTAGGAACTGCCCGAAGCCACCCATGAACAGAGATCAGAATCCTACAACTCCTGCACAACCAGCTACTCCTAATCGAGAAAGGGCTCTTGTGTCCACTACAAGTATAGCAGATGCAGCTGCCTCTGGAAGTCCACAGCCGCAGGGATTAGCACAAGCGCTGGTGGTGCAGCCAAATGTCAACTTTGACTGGTCTTCTGAGATTGAGCGTCTGAACATATCAGCTCCAGATAATCAAGCTGCAACTTCTAACATTGCTTTCATGACCTCAAACGAGCATGACCCTGAGCCACAGGAAGAGACTGCTGCTGACGATTTCGCTTTCATGACTCAAATCCTGTCAGCACCTGTCAAAGGTCTCACCAAAGAAGAGGTAATTTCAGTTTTCTGCACTCCTGAATGTAGGGAACGTGTTGAGGCTTATAGAATACACAACGCTGAACTAATCGAAGATTACAATGAAATTAAAAGAAAAAATTTCACTTTAACGAAAAATGAAAAACTTTTCAAAGAGAAAGTCGAAGCTCAGCGTAAGGACATCGTTCAACTAAAAGACGATGTCAGTGTAGCTAAAGCCCAACTCATGATCGTCAAAGAAAAATTATGTGAAGTAACTAAGGAACTGGAGAATGTAAGAGACAAATACCAAATCAATCAATTAAACATCAAGAAATTTGATTCCTCCAGTAAGTTAGTAAAAAATCTGTGTGATGAACAATTGGCTTACTCTAAGAAGAAAGGGTCAGGTTTGGGTTACAATCAGACTCCTCCTCCATACAATAACAATTACACTTATTTGCCAATGTCTGAGGAGGAGATCTTAAATGAAAGCAAAATGACTTATGGCTCATCTAGCAAATCGTCTGTTCACAACAAACCTGTTGAGCCACAAAAGTCCTCGCCTTTAAAGTTTATTCCTAAAGGCACAATTGATCCTAACATCTCGTTGTCATGTGCAGATGATAGCTCTGAAGTAAGATGTGATGATGTTCATGGGAGTGAACCAGTTATTGTTTCAAACGTTTCTGAATCTTATTTTGAACATTATTCTGAACCAACTGAGTCTGACATTGCTTTTACTAATTCTTTGTTTGCGTCGTTTTCTGCGTTTGTTTCGTCTTGTGAGCCTGCTGTTTTGGGCAAAACTGATAATGTTTGTGTGGATGATTTGAACAATATTTGTGGTGATGATTGTTTTTCAGCTAATGCTTGTGATGATAACATATCAAATGTTTCAGCTTGTGATAATGTTACAGGTGCGGTCCCCAAGGATGCATTCAGTGAAACCACTGAAACTATTTCTCAAGAAAATCAAGTGTATCCTGATTCTTCTTCTGAATCTGTCTCAGTGGGTGTCCCTAATGTTGAATCTAGTGGGACCCCATTGGAAACCGAATTACCAAATGAATCAGAATCGGTGTCACAAAGTAAATGCTCTGAGGAAATGCATGTTGATGAAACCTCTTCAGGATCAGAAAGTGAACCTGAATCAGTTTCACTCGAGAAATGCATTAAGGAAGTGCATGTTGATGAAACTTCTTCAGGATCAGAAAGTGAGCCTGAATCAGTTTCACTCGAGAAATGCATTAAGGAAGAGCATATTGTTGAAACTTCTTCTTGCTCGGAAAGTGAACCTGAATCAGTTTCAGATGATAAATGTGTTGATAAAACGCATTTGGATGAAGCTCATACATGTTCAAATTCGGAATCAAGAGTAAGTGAAAAGGAAAAGGGGGTTGGTAAAAAGGTGAAATCATCAGAAGAAAAGTTGATTAAAGAAAAACCACAAGTCAAACATGGTCAGAAAACTAAAACGTTGAATCACACGAAATCGAACAAGCAGAGACCTAATGTCAAAAATGTTCAAAATGTGAAGCGTCAAACATGTTTTAACTGTGGCATTGCCGGCCACATTGCCAGAAATTGTGGTAAACTCCCAAGGACACCAGACAAGAAACCATCAGGGCGAAATCAGAAAGTTACGTCTAATCGATCTAAATGTTCGGAGTCTATGAAGTCTGCTCGGACTAAGGCGATGAAGAGCAACGATCATCATAGGACTAGACCTTCTGATCAGGATTGGAATGCAGCCAAACGCCATAATCAGAACCGACAAACAAATTTTCAGCGTAATCGGAGAAATTATTTTGGTAACGCTTTTGAAAGTTTAAATTCTAACTGGTCAAGACAATTTTGGAAACCTAAGGTCAATGGCATGCAATCCAATCCAATGAAGTCATATCATCTAAAGGCCGCAAACAGAAATGTTTCAAAATTTCTAAACAAAGAGAATTTAGTGTGGCAGAGAGTAACGTATTTCGATGCTCAAGGGAAACCCAGATCCACTATGGGCTGGGTTCCTAAATCTAACTAATCCCGCTACTCGTGCAGGAACAGCTGTGGAGGACTACCGTGCGCCTCTGGTACATGGATAGTGGCTGTTCCAGGCACATGACAGGAGACTTATCCCAACTTGTGAATGTCAAAGAATTTAATGGTGGATATGTCTCATTTGCGGGAGGTGAATCTGGCAGAATCACTTTGAAAGGAACTGTTCAAAACGGTGTTCTCAGCTTTGAAAATGTCAATTATGTTCCAGAACTGAAACACAATCTGTTGAGCATTTCGCAGATTTGTGATAGAGGGAATTCAGTTCATTTTACGAAGAAGGGATGTCATGTTCTGAAGCCTGGGATCGTTATACCAGAAGACTGGTTCTTGATGACTGCTGAAAGAAAAGGAAACGCTTACGTCATTGATATGAACAAGAAGCCGTGTGAAGAGATCACCTGCTTATTCTCGAAGATTTCAGAGCATGATGGTTTATTGTGGCATCGTCGACTCGGGCACGTGAATATGAAAAATCTGAATCGTCTAGCTAAAGGTCAATTGGTACGAGATCTTCCGATCAAGGATTTCATGTTGGTGGAGAAGTGTGTTGCTTGTGCGAAAGGGAAGGCTCATCGAAAACCTCACAAGTCTAAACCAGTACCCTCGACAAAAGCTGTACTCGAACTACTTCACATGGATCTTTTTGGTCCAGTGAATGTGCTGAGTATCGGGAAGAAAGCCTACTGTCTAGTAATCGTCGATGATTACTCTCGCTACACTTGGGTGTATTTTCTCAGTCACAAAAACGAAACTGCTGCACTGGTGAAACAGTTCATTACATTGGCTGAAAATCAAGCGAGTACTAAGGTGAAGGTTATTCGATCAGACAATGGGACAGAATTCAAGAATGTTACTTTGGATACGTTCTGCAGTGAAAAGGGAATTGATCGACAGTTCAGTGCGCCTCACACTCCACAACAGAATGGAGTGGCTGAAAGAAGGAATCGTACTCTAATTGAGGCAGCACGTACAATGCTGGCTGATTCAAAGCTTCCTAGCTTCTTTTGGGCCGAAGCTGTTAGCACGGCTTGTTATATCCAGAATCATGCTTTAGTTAATAAACGTCACATGAAAACCCCTTATGAGATTCTGGAAGGACATAAACCTTCGGTTTCACACTTTCGTATTTTTGGTTGTCCATGTGTATTATTACTAATGGACTCAAATGGAAAGTTTGAAGTCAAAGGTGACGAATGTTACTTTGTTGGATATGCTAAAGGCTCAGCTTATAGGGTATACAACAAAGTAACTAGGAAAGTCGTTGAGTCGTGCAACATCGAATGGCTTGAAGAGAATGCTACGGACGCTAGAGTTGGTCCAGATTGGTTATATGATTATTCTGCTCTGTTTAAATCATTTAACATTTTGTCAAGTGATGTTTCAGTTGCAGGTGAATCAGTTCCAAAACAACCATTGTCGTTTGAAGATACAGAGGACGAAGTACAGATGGAAGAAATTGTGAAGCATCATACTGTTGATCCACCGGGAATGGTGTTCACGCAACATCCTACACCGACACCGGTGGTCAATCAATCCCCTGAAGGTGCATCAACCAGTGACTCTGCAATGTTTCCTGATCCAATCCCTGAGGATTGTACAGTCACTTCTCCTGTAATTCACACTACAAGTGCACCTGATGAGGGGGAGTGTAGCAACACCACCACTGAAGAGGAGACGGTACCAGATTTGGCCATACCGACGAGCGTTCAACGCAATCACCCAATCGAAAATGTGATTGGTCCTGTAAATGCAGGAATTTTGACCAGGAGTCAATCAGGGACCATTAACACTTGCTTATATTCTAGTTATCTTTCTCAAATCGAACCTAAAACCATTGATATAGCTTTGCAGGAACCTGGCTGGGTAGATGCTATGCACGAAGAGCTGAACCAGTTTGAAAAACTTGGAGTATGGAAGCTTGTCAAGTTGCCAGCAGGAAAGCGTAAGCTTGGAACTAGATGGGTATTTCGAAACAAGCAGGATTCTGCAGGAGTCATCGTTCGAAACAAAGCAAGACTGGTGGTTCAGGGATTTAGGCAAATCGAAGGACTGGATTATGATGAAGTATATGCTCCGGTTGCACGACTTGAAGCCATCCGGATCTTTTTGGCGTACGCGTCATACATGGGATTCACTGTTTATCAGATGGATGTCAAGACCGCGTTTCTCTATGGAGATGTGAAGGAGGAAATTTTTGTCGAGCAACCGCCAGGATTTGTGCATCCAGATCATCCTGATTATGCCTACAAGTTAGACAAGGCACTGTATGGGTTACACCAGGCTCCTCGAGCTTGGTATGCCACCCTAACAGAACATCTGTTGGCTCATGGATATACACGTGGCACTATTGACCAGACTCTGTTCATCAAGAGGGTAGGCAGTGATCAAATCTTGGTTCAAATCTACGTTGATGATATTATTTTCGGATCAACAAGCGAGGATCTATGCAAGGAATTCGAGAAAGTTATGAAGAAAAAGTTTGAAATGAGTGCTCTGGGGGAGATGACTCTGTTTTTGGGCCTTCAAGTCAAGCAGAGTTCGCAAGGAATTCTGATTCATCAAGGGAAGTATGTGGATGATGTGCTGGCAAAGTTCAAGTTCACGGATGCAAAGCCTGCTGAGACACCTATGGCTGAGAGACCATTGTTGACTGAAGATGAAGAAGGAGAGTCTGTCAATCAACGTCAATATAGGTCAATGATTGGGTCATTGATGTATCTCACAGCTAGCCGTCCGGACATCATGTTCGCTGTTTGCAACTGTGCACGCTATCAGGCTAATCCTAAAACTTCTCATCTTATTGCTGTTAAACGGATCTTTCGGTATCTAAAAGGCCGACCTCGGTTTGGTCTGTGGTATCCGAGAGATTCCAATTTTGACTTGTTTGCTTTCTCTGACAGCAATTTTGGAGGTACTGACAGTGACAGGAAATCCACTTCTGCGGGATGTCAATTTTTGGGTGATCGGCTCATTTCTTGGCAGTGCAAGAAACAACAAACGGTGGCGATATCCACAGCTGAAGCTGAGTATGTTGCTGCTTCTGCTTCTTGCTCTCAAGTGGTGTGGATGCAACATCAATTGCAGGATTATGGTTTGACATATCTTAACACTACTATTTACTGCGATAATGATGCTGCAATACAAATTGTTAGAAATCCTGTTTTTCACTCCAAAACCAAGCACATTGATATTAAAGTTCATTTCATTCGAGACTGTTTTGACAGAGGTCTGATTACGCTTGAACAAATCGACACAGATGCAAATGCTGCCGATTTGTTCACTAAACCTGTCAGCAGCTCGAAATTCAGAGTGCTTGTGGATTTTCTAAAAATGATCCGTTTTACTGATTGAGCATATTTTGTTTTGTTTTGTTTTTCGTAGGTAAATTTGTTCATAAAGTTTTCTATTCTTAGGTAGTTTTTATTTATGCACAAATTTAGGGGGAGAAAAATCGAAAAATACAAAAACATTGAAAAAATCGAAAAATACAAAAACATTAAAAAATCGAAAAATACAAAAAGAGTTTCAAAAGGAAGTATGGCTGGACTGGGAAATGAAATGAATTTTCACTTTATGGTCAAGGGCTGACTCATGTAAGACCAGTATCGAAATTGTTTGACTCTAGTATGATGTGTTGGTAGGCTCTATCCTTAAGATTGGAAACAATAGCTGTTTCTGTTCAGAACTAAACCAGTACATGACCTCAGAAAAGAAAATCACTTGGAATTAGCTCATGTCTATTTGAATGTTTGTATGCTTTTCCCGATACACACAATTTCGGTCTGACTCTGAAATCTTATCTGAAAAAGTCGTGTACCTCCTCTGCTGCATCCAGATACATGCTGACCTGGAGGTGCTAGGCAACGTCAGCTTCTGCTGCATCCAGATATGCTGACCTAGCTGTACGTTGTCGATCTGTAGATCAATTAACACCCGAAAGAGGCCCTCTAGTGCCCAAAAGAAACCCAATAAACCTATATCAAATTGAGAAAACTCATTTGATCTGTATATTATATCATCTCATTCTAAGATCTATTCTGTTCTTTTCTCAACCTATTCCCAGTTAAGATTTCAGAAATTTGGATTGGGCTTGTGAAATATGTGGTAGGGAAACTGCTTGCATGATAGAGTGAGCTGTATATAATTTCGGGATTTGATTAGTATTTGTTTGGGTGCTCATTATTAAAATATCATAACATGATAAAAAGAGATACAGGCAGTTATATGGAAAAGATCTAGGGAGATGAGTTTAAGAGGACAAATATACTGGCAATTGTCTAGATCATCCTCTAGTAGATCAGTGTTGATAAGTGAAGTCATGCCCGAGACCCTGTGATTTGATCCCTGAGCATCTATGCAAATTTCCTGTTTTATTTTGTAAATAATTTTTATTATTTATTTTTGTTTAGGTTTTGTGTTGCAAGATAATGCTCAATGGGTTTGATGGGTTATTATTTGAAAATCAAATTTTAATCGGAATTGGGTTTGTTTAAATTACTATTGAGAAACATTTTATTAAGCCCAAAATGCCGAAAATATTTTGCAAAGCCCAAGTCCATGAGGCCTAAGCCCAACAGACTTGGGCCCATGAGAAACAGTGGTCATATAAAAGGCTGATTACGAGTCATAACCTCATTATTCACTCGCAATCTTCTCTGAATTCTCTCTCGAAATTCCGGCCGTAATCAGATTCCAACTCAAATTCCGGTTGCGACTCGCAATCAAGTTAGATCATCAACAGGTAAATGTGACGTCATTCTTCAAGATTTTGCAGGATTGTTGAAGATTCCGGCGAATCTATGAAGATTCCGATGAAGATTTGATGTTTCCGATGAATTTTCCGATGACTTGTTGAAGTTTCCGATGAAGTTTCCAGTCGCAATCAAGAACAACAGGACTCGAAACCAATGATTACGACTCGCAACCTCGAGTTTGCGACTCATGGTTGCGACTCATTTTGGCCTGTTGCGACTCATGGTTGCGACTCGCAATCTCATGGTTGCGACTCAGTTATCCTGGTTGCGACTCATGGTTTCGACTCGAAACCTTGGGTTGCGACTCATGGTTATGAGTGAACAGTAACAGTGTTTGTTTTTACTTTTGATTTTTATCACTGTTAAATTTGGAAACTTATATGTTGTTTGTGATGTGCAGAAAATGGACCTAAAGTTTATTGCTTCTCACAATCAAGTTGCGTATTTGGCACCTCCACCTGTAAAGCACAAGCAGTTGTACACGTCTTTGATTAAAGGCTTAAATACTTGCCGTATTGTTCACGCTCTTCGAGACAATCCGGTTGTGTATGAAAGTCTTATACGAGATTTCTGGAAGACTGCAAAGGTGGAAATTATTGAAGGAAAGGGAGCGATAGCTGCTGAGATCGACGGAACGAAGATTATTGTGACAGAGCAGGTTATCAGGGAAGTGTTGCAGTTTAATGATCAAGAAACGGATCCAATCGAGCTTGCTGCTGGAGCGATTGAAGCTATCTTGCCACGTCTAAGCTATGAAGGAAGATTTCCTCCCCTTGTCAAAAAGTTTGTTCATCCATACTGGCGTTTGTTATTGCACATGTTCCTATTGTGCATGACAGAGAACCGAGGGGGAATTGATCAATTAAACTCAACGCAGACGGCTGCATTGATTTGCGTGATTACAAATGAGCCGTTCAACTATTCACGATACGTTCTAGAAGCAATGAAAAGGAATGCTATTGGGTTGCGAAAGGATAAGTTTTTGATGTATCCTAGATTTGTGCAGATGATTCTAAATGCTCGTTATCCTGAATTGAAGAGATCGGGTAACACGCTGGAGTTAAAGCCCATGGGTCCTTCCTGCTTTGGTACCCTTACAACAAAGAAAGGAACAGAGAAGAAGTTTGAGGGTTTGATTGAGTTAGAGAAGTTCGGTCAGTTTGTAGAGACCGAAAATGTTGTTGAAAATCCAGTCAGGGCACTAGCCGTACCTGCACGTGCCATAGTTGCTGAAGAACATGATATTCAAAGGAGTACTGAAAATGAGCCAGAGCCAGAGCGTATCACTATTAACTCTGACGATGAAGGTGTTGAGATTGCATGTGATTCTGATGATGATGACTTTGAACTTCCTCCTGAAGTCAATGCTGATGCTGTTTCTACTGTTAATCCGGTGATTTCTGCTGAGAATTTGGCTCTGTTGTTAAAGAAAGTGGCTGACACGATGGGTAATCCTCCTACCAATCTGTCAGTATCTACTGAGGAGCCTGAAGAAAGCCCAAGGGATTCTGATGATATTCCGCTAAAAAGGAAAAGACGGGATCCTAGACCCGGAATGTTTATCGAACGAAGCAAAGATCAATCCGTAACTGTTGCTGATGATGCTGAAGGTTTATATAAGTTTGATTTAGAAACAAATGTTGATGACACCACCACTACTACAGATAATTTCTTTGAGTCTGATGCTGGAATTCAAGGTGATGATACAGTTATGGCAAATGTTGAAGCTCAAAGTGAAGCAGTGCCTAATGTTGAAGCTCACACTGAAGCTGGGCCCTCTGAAACTGTTAGTGCTGGACCTTCTGGTACTATTCGTGAAGAACCGGGCAGTTCAAGTGGTAAACGGCCTATTGAACCACTTAGAATGCCTTTCGACAGTGATTCCAGTGATGATGATGAGTTTATAAGTATGAGAGAAATGAAGAAACGCTTGGTTGTGCTCGAACAAGATTCTATTCATAAAGATGCGAAGATCATACAACTTGAAGACACCATTGTGAAGAAAGATCAACAGATTGAGCAACTGCAGGGAGATGTTGGTCTATTGTTCAATATTGTTTATGATCTGCGAGGCAAGCTTGAAAAGAAATTTGGTCAAGAGTTTTCTGATCCCACTGATGTAGAGAACAGAAAGAAAGCTTTTGAGAAAGATAATGCTGAAAAGGCTGCTGCTATGGAAAAGTACTTTGAAAGGGTTACTGATCCAGAAGCAGAGAAAGCGAAAGCAGAGAGGTTGAAGAAGAAGAGAGAGTTTGTAATTCTGAAGAACAAAAATGCAAATCCTGATGATGAAGATGCACGTGCTACACATCATTTGATGGATGTTGGTGAAACTCTCTACGACAAGAAAGGGAATCGATCTGGTGTTGTTAGCTGGGGTTATGATCATGATCGTAACAGGTGGTGGATTAAGAGAAAAGTTGGACCGGTCGAATGGTACAAGCGTTCAGGGCAATTTCAGTCATTCACTAAGGTAGATTTAATAGATTTGGTAAATAAACCTTATGTGGATGATAAGCTTAATGGACCTGGTCACATGTTCTTCGAGAGATTGAAAAGAGAAGTTGCCAAAGGTTTTCCTTCGATGCGTACAGCAGATACCACTGTTAAACCAGCGAAAGGGATCAGGGATCCATATACGAACAAGCGGATGAAGATAGTGCACTGGCCCGCTACTGACAAAGAAAAGACAATTCCTTTGGTAAGAAAGATTCCGAAAGGGGCGCTGAAGACAATGCACTTTTGGGCGTATAATGAACGTCTTGGTCAAGCTGTGATTGTTTGTGATGGAGATGAAAGCTACTGTTTGGTCGATCAGATTGATTTGTTGAATCTTGCAGTTGAAGATATTGAAGTACTGGCAAGCAACCAAATCAGAGCCACTGAAAAGTATGAAGAAATTGCTAAGGGGTGGACGTCTGCAGTAGCCTCTGTTATGCATATTCATAAGCGGGGATTTGGTGGATACAAGGACAATATGAGTGGTGGTCATCAAAGCAGCTGAAGACAGAAGAACCTGCATGCATAAACCTAGGGGGAGATTGTTGGAACCTGAAGGTTTATTCATGTAGGTTAACAATGTTTAGGGATTGATCTTGTAATTAGTTTGTTTATGTTTTGGGTTAAACACTTGTGGGTTGGGCTAGAATGGTAGTCGCATGGGCCTAGGTTTCGGCCTACATGTTTAGTATTTAAACACCCTTAATCTATTGATTAAGGGTTGTTGATAGCATAGTAGAAGGCAGGCGACACCAAGCAAGTGGAACCGAGTTCCATCCGATCTTGTATCAGTCATCGTTCAGTTGAATGCAAGTTTCGGTTTGTTTTGTTATTCATTGTTTGTTATTTGATCTTAACATTACATCTTGAATCGCCTTGTGTTTGATTTCCGCGCTCTCACAAGGTTTAGATTGATATCATTGTGATCCTCACGGGTTTTACACCTTGACTCCGTAAAAGTCTTGGTTTATAAATTAAATTTGTTTATATAACTATGCCCTTTTGTGTTATTATTAAATTAAAATATAGGATTATAATAAAAGTCCTGAACATATAAATAATTAACAAATTAACCAAAAATGGCTATTAAAACCATGGTTAATAAATCATAAAATACTGTAAAAGCTTCTAAGTAAAACCTTGCCCATTATTTTTCTATATGTAGAAATTGAAGCTACATGGCTGGGTCGGATGAGGTAAACAGTCATCCGGTGGTAAACCACGATAATGCTAGGATACAGCTGACTGGTGCAGAACTGCAAGCACTAGTTGATAATGCTGTTACAAGGGCTTTGGATCGACAGAATAGTGAGTCTAGTGGGACTCAAAGTAGGACCCTATCTACACCGCATTCCAAGCCTAAGACTCATTCTGAAGCTCACAACATGTAACACTCTTGTTATTATTTTACGGTTTTCGTATAGTTTACGAAAACAAACATGTGATTTTGATAAATAAGGTTAGTTAAAACTTTTACAATTTAAAAGAATATACAACTTAATGTAATTGAATTCGTCGTTTAAGAGATACGACGAAACGCCGCGCAGAAGCTTGTATTTTATCGTGTTCGGTTCTTCTTCGAGCTTGATCTTCATCCGGGCACTCTTGGCTATCACCTATGATCAAAACCAACTTATAAGTTAGTTTTGATAGTTAAATAACAAGTTTAAACAAGTTATATGGGTCAAACAAACAAAATTAAACATTTTTGGAATTCAGGGGGGGGGCTAGACGCCCCACCTAGCCCCCTTTTTGACAGCAAGTTATTTATTTGTTGCTGTATAATTCCTAGCAAACCCAAGTTTCACGAAAACGGACATAACTCATTCGTTATTGATCCGTTTTACACGATTCTTTTTCCTACGCGTTCGTAATTTAATTCTCCATCACATGGAGTTAAAATCCAACATCCGAATTCACAAAAATTTAGATTTCAAGCTCTCGGCTTGATATTTAACTATGACACTTTTGACCCGTTCATGCTTTTACCAAACTAATTTGTTATTTTCCTTCATAATCCCATGGTCATCATGTTATATCCGTTCACTAATTTTCAAGATTTAACTTTACGGGTTCCTTAAGAAGTTTTAACCCGTTATGCATATATACTCATTTTGACCCGTTACGAGTATTTTACATTTTTAGACTTAAATAATGCTTCTATTGGTTTATTGTGACACCTGTGTCACTTCAACCATCAAACAAATAACAAATCAATGAAATATTGTATTTCATACTTGGGATTTGTAAAAATATGTGCATCGTTTGCACATATCAATTCTTGTCCGATTTCAAGCTCTAAATCGCTTTCTAGAAGGTTATACGCGCCCTAATGCGTAAATATAACCAGTTTAACGCAACAAACACCCCGGAATAGTGAAATAGGCTTAACATACCTTAAATAACCTCCATATAACATAGAAATTAGTTTTGGATGGTTTGGTGTGTTGAAATCAAGTTTGTTCGATCGCAGGGACTAATTGTGTCAAACTGCGAAACTATACCGATTCGTATAGTAACGAACATTCTGGAACTTGATCATAAGTTAAATATGCCCTAAATATCCTTTACATAGCTTAGAAATAGGCTTTGAGGTGTTTGGTGCGCAAAAATAAACTTTTGGTCATTCAGGGACTAAAAGCGTCAAAAAGTGCATAAGTTTACATTTTCGCGCATATCTTACTTTCTGAATATATCCGGACATCCAAAAATTTATGTAATAATTAAAATATTTTATTTTAGTGTTTGGCATAAGAAAATTCCATTCGTCGCTTGATTTGGATCGTTTTTGCGTTCGTTACGACTTCCGTCGTAATTAACCGAACAACGCAATCGTACGACCAAACGAACCGACATCCGACATATTTTTGAACATGTTTTGAGTTCCCTATACTTTAACTTCATTTTATATCCTTGAAATGAGGTTAACGGGGCTTAAACGTGTCAAAAATGAGCCGAAACGCATGTTTCTGAAGTTCAGGGACCAAAATTGACATTCTGCCATAGTTATCTTAGGAAGGGACCAAAATGAAAAATCTAAATTCCAGCTTTTTCCAGCTGTTCCCCTCATTTTCACATGGTTTTAATGAAACTATGGGCTCCCATGGTTTCACAAAACCATGGGCACATGTGTACGGATGAGATCGAAGCTCGTTTTACGATGAACAATCCTAACGGTTCTAGATTTCCTATAAATACCCACCATGTTTTCATTCATTCCTCACATTGAATCTGATTCAAGCTCTCTAAGTGGAAGTATATGCTTCCTACCTGAGAGAGAATCGGGTTCAAATCTTGCGGGGACCTTCTGTAAGTATTCTTTCGCGTTTTTCATTCGTTTTTATCGTTAAAGTCAAACTGCGTTTGACTTTCTGCATTGACCAGTTTATAGTCAATGCGAAGTTCGTTTGAACTTCATAACGTGAGCGTAATTATGATGGTTTTAGTCCCTAGTGACTATACCTACTGATTACCACGTTATCTAGGCACAGTGACGAGTCGTAGTTTCTGCCAAAATGCGTTTTCTCGCGTATTTTGTAACCAAACTACTCTAGGATATTAAAACCGTTTGTTTTAATACCAGACCTGTTTTCTAACTTAACTAAACATGTTCTAGCATGTTTAGCTCGTCACTTTTTAGATTAGTGCTTATGTAGGGTCGTAAGGTAAGCGATCTAAACAATCGCTTATACTTTCGAACCCAACCCGTTTGGCCGATCATTAGGATCTGACCAAACATGTTTAGTGACTGTAGTTATATAGGGAATAACCTTCCGAGGTTATACCTTATGGTCACTTCGTTTAAGTAGTTGTATGATAAGTAGTTTATATGCCTTAGGTAAATTACCAAAATGCCCTTTTCATACATAATTGCTAATTAAGCATATGTAACCTAAATTTTTGTCACATAACTGATTATGTAACATATTTAAACATGTTTTGGCATATAATACTTGTCATAGGGCTAGTTAGACGTCTCGAACGCGTTTTACGCAAACGACGCGTTAAAGTAGCGCAAGCTACCTAAACGGGTCGTGATGGGTCGTAAGCACTTAGGATAGGTTTCATTTTAGTATGTAGGCCTTGTTAAACCATATCATATGAGTTCCCACACTCATTTGGTTTACGAGACCTCATACTATCCGATCTCCCGATTTAGGTCCGGTTTATTTACGTAGTTATCTATACTAGGTGTCGTTTGATTACGGGACTCCCCTAACTTGCTTGGTAGTTGCTCAAGACTTCTAAGCACTCTCAATTGCGTACATAGTCCCCTCTTTTACTGTTTTCAAACTGTTTTGGGGTGAAGCATGTGTACCTATCTGTTATTTTCATGTTTACAAAAGTATAATTGATTATACATATTTGTACTTATCTTTTTACAAACTGAATGATTATTTATGGTTTGAGTAAACTGCCATTTTGGTCCCTGTGGTTTGGTCAATTTTGTCACTTTAGTCCAAAACTCAAACTTTTTGCATCTGGGTCCCTGTGGTTTCAGTTTTATTGCCATTTTGGTCCAAAAATGAAATCATGTCATATATGTCTTATAAAATCCTGTTATTTTGTCGTTTTCTGCAGGGGCAAAATGATCATTTCTTTTTTATAAATAAATAGCATATTTTATAAGACAAATATGACCTGATTAGCTCCTAAGGAAAATGACAAAATTGCAGGATTTTATAAGACAAGTATGACCTTATTTCATTTTTGGACCAAAATGGCAATAAAACTGAAACCAGAGGGACCCAGATGCAAAAGGTTTGAGTTTTGGACTAAAGTGGCAAAAGTAACCAAACCTCAGGGACCAAAATGGTAGTTTACTCTTATGGTTTTAAACACTGATTTTTCAAAGATTATAAAATTAATTGTTGGAATAGTACTTATTTTTGTTCACCAGACCGGTTGGTAGTATGATATAGCGCTATAGGATTTGACACCCCATTCCCATTGTCATGGAATGTCTGAAACCAATTTGTTGCTCCATCCAAATAGGGATTGCCTTTGTGGTATTTCTATAGTCTCAAAGGTGTATTTTGATACGCTAGGTCTGAATGAATTCTTAAATCACATTATTTTTGTATATTAAGTTATACTCCCAAAAGTATAGTTTGATATGCTCTCATATGGGATATTGTACAAAAACCAACATATATTTTGTTAATCATTAAAACATAGTTTGATATGTTATCTTCATAATCCAAAGCATAGTTTTAATATGTTATTTTCAAACCAAAACATAGTTTAATATGTTATTTATAAATCCAAAGTATACTTTTGATATACTACTGAAAACTTATTTATTTTACCAACTAAAGTATGGTTAATATACTATTTACTTAATGACTGGTTTTTGGTTAGTGTTTAGATAACAGGACGGGTGTACTGTGATGAAAACATGGTAGATACGCCGCTGGTACTTCTTATATATAAGTGTTTTCATCGGATTACATACCGTGGCGTTATTTAGTACACTTGGGTTAACGGTTTTGGAACTGAAATATATTCTAACATATTATTTATTCGACTTTCTTAAATCAAAGTATATTTTTATATATACTATAAACCTTTTTATCAAAATATTGTTTTTCAAACAATATATTTTTATACAAACTTATTCTACTTACTTATTTAATTTCCTATGTAATATTATTTTATATCATCTGATTTCTTATAAATGATTTATAAAAGAAAACCTCTTTTCAAGGATCATGACTACTTTTTCTTAAACATTTTTCCTTAAACTTATAAGTCATGAATCCAAAATCAATAAAACCTATGTATCTCACAGGCATTTTTATGCTGACGTACCTATTTTTACACATGTTTCAGGTGCTGCTTTGTGATGATTGTTGATACATGCTACACTTAGGATGGACTCGTGCCTTAGCGACTTTAAAATTTGAAAGACAATATTTGTATTAATTTGATTTGTATTAAAACAATGAGTTCATTTATTCAATAAAACAAAATTATTTATTCCATGGTTGTGAAACAATGATTCTGTTACAACACTCCCCGACGTTTCCGCCACGTTTTGTTGTTTTACCTGGTCGGGGTGTGACAGAAAAGTTGGTATCAGAGCCAATGGTTATAGGGAATTAGGTTATTAGTAATGATTTGACCTAGACTATAACCTTCCTAGGACCCTAACACAAGTTATCTTGTGTTTAGTTTTAAAGCAATACCGTCACTTATTCTTAGGTGACAACCACAATAAGAACACAAATTTCTATCCCGCTTTGAAAACTAATCATCTGTTCTAGGATGATTTATTATATGGTTTTGTACCCTTTAAGTTTTCAAAATCCCGTCAAAGTTTGGTCTAAATAATGTGAACACGTGCAAACCGGAAGGGTGGATGCCTGTACCCTGAGTTTTCTGTCTAAGGCTAGAGTGTTCGTACAAATCTGCAGTATTGGACCAGTCACTCTTACCTGGGAACTCTTGGGGTGAGTGTCCACTTATAGGCGAACATGTCTTCGCGATACATTATTTTTGACCTATTTACTTTGATTAATCACCGTATGTCGTTTGTTGCTTTGTAGTGACAAACAAATGACCACCATCTTTGCTTTCATCAATTTTGTCTCATCTCATTCTTTTTGTCTAATCCTTTCACTTGTTTTCCTTTCTATTTCCCCTTTTAGAATGCCTCCTCGACGCGAAAATCCGCTCTCAAATGCCGAAATGGCAGATATTCTGGCACAACACATGGCTGCCGCACTCCCAAACATTATAGCTCAAGTGAACCAAGCCAATAACAACCAGAATGCTCCCTGCAATTTCAAAAGTTTCAATTCAGTTAACCCCCTCAAGTTTAGCGGTTCTGAAGGAGCAACTGGGCTCCTACAGTGGTTCGAAAGCATCGAAAATACATTTCGTCATGTTCAATGTCCAGACAATCGGAAAGTCGAGTTTGTATCCAGTGTGTTTCAGAAGAGGGCTCTCACATGGTGGAACGAAATTATGAGGGACCGTGGTGCTGAGGTCGCATTAGCACAAACTTGGGCTGAGCTTAGGGCTCTTATGATGAGGGAGTTTTGTCCTCGTCATGAATTGAGGGCTTTAGAAAGGAAATTTGATGACCTGAAGCAAGACATCGGTGAGCATCGCGCCTATACTGACCGCTATGAGGAATTGAGCCTGCTATGTCCTGCTATGGTTACACCTGTGGATAAGGCGATTGAGAAATATATTGATGGTCTTCCTGACCTAGTTCAGGATATTGTTACTGGCAGCAACCCTACTACTGTCAGACAAGCCATTGAATTATCTGCCACTCTGACTGAATCCCACATCAGGAAGAAAAAGCTTTTTCAAAAAGGCGACGCAAGACCACCCGACAAGACTGCTCCAGCTGAGCCAAAGGAAAAGCAGGTTGAAGGATCCAAGAAGAAGAAGCATAAGGCTTCTCAAAACTGCGCCATCACTGCTCAAGAGAAACAGGTTGCACCAAACCAGCCAGCACAACCTCGCAAAAGGCAAAACTATGTTGGTACCGCACCTTTGTGCAACAAGTGCAACCGTCATCATCTGGAGCAGGAGCAGTGTCACAAATGTACCCACTGTGGGCGGTTGGGACATTTGATCAACGTCTGCCGTTATGCAAATCAAGCTGCTGCAAACCCTGCTGCTGTTCAAGCACGGTTCCCACCGGGGTCATGTTATAACTGTGGTGACCTTACTCACTACAGAAACAATTGCCTAAAACTTGTTAACATACCTCCAGCGCGTGGATGAGCATTTAACATCAATGAGGCAAACGTAAACAATGATGCAGCAGTGAACAATTAGTGTTTTGTTATTTCCTTTGGTTGTTATCTTTTTACATTTCAAGACAATTCGGTTGTTACATAAATAAAGATTTGTTATTTTTATTTCTGCAAAACTGATGCGATTGTGTGAATGTTTTGATACGATCTTATGATAACAACACAAAGACAAACTACTCGTGTGGTCTTGTCATTATTATGATCACTTGTGATCTCTCCAAGAACCTTAAACGCTCGTTTCTTTTAAGAAACAAAGCCAAACTCCTGTTGAAGATCCTTCTATATCCATAGATAGATTCTTAAAATGATTAAAGTGCCAAATGAAATCCACGGATTGGATTTCCCGGTGTGCTTTAGTTATCCGTGTCCAAAGATGACAAATTAAAGATCAAGTTAACTAATTATGTGATTATGTGCTTATATGTTCTCTTATATGTTTTGTGTGATCCATCCAAATCCTCGTAGAATCTTCCATATCTCATATGAGGGATTCATAGTAGGGTATCCAAAGGTACTATCTTAAATCCTTAATGGACTTCTACGTTGTAGTAAAGTCCCTTGTGTTTTAAAGTACTACACTATAATTGTACCCCTTGAGTGGTCTAGTTAAACAGATTGATTTGAAAATCTGGTTAGAAATATCATGTGATGATATAATTGAAAAGATCCCTTAAAGTGGTCTATTTAAGGAGATCGTACAACGGCTACAACTATGCCAATGTGGACTCGTACCAGGAGGCGTGGGACTACAATGCTCGTCACCCTGAAGGGCCCTATGGTGGTCCTTGGACTACTGGGTACCCACCTTATGTGTACCAGCACCCGCCACCTCCTCAACCACTGCATCACCAGCCGCCGCAGCCGTAGCTAATCCCGCCGGAACGTCAACAAGAGGTCCTCAATAGATTGGAACGATGTGAACGGGATATTCAAATGGAGTGCAGTAATACTCGAGGCTTCTTCAAGGGGTTGTCAGACCTGATCAAAGGAAAGTCCAAGAGAAGGGGTCATTGAAGACCTTTTGTTTATTTATTTTATTTAATTGTAATCAAGTCCCTGCGTGGACTTTTGTTTCAGTACTCAGCCCCTGCGTGGGCTTGTCTTTTTGTACTCTGCCCCTGCGTGGGCATGTCTTTTGTTAACCCCTGCGTGGGTTTGTTGTTTGTTTCGCCCCTGCGTGGGCATGTTATTTTGCAGAAGTCCCGTTTAAGGCAAAAGTTGTACTTGTGTAATTTATTAATGAGATGTTTAGTTTAAATTTTCATTTTGTTTGTTATTAATTATGTGCATGAAATATAAAATAAATGAAAATAAATTTCCTATTAAAAGATCTACCATTATATTAAAATGGCAAAATCTAAAAAGGACAAGACCTAGCCATGTGTTATCATAAGACAGGGCCAAGATGGTAGTTCCATAATTAGATTCAGATCCATATTAACATCTCAATTTAGGACTGTTCTGCGTTAATTATTAAAAGAATCTTAAAGGTAGAACCTAGTCTATATGTCGTTGCAGACATGGCCAAGATGGTACAACCTACACAAAGGATTCCAACTCTTGTTAACATCCGAATGCATGTTAACATTTCTGACAAACAGTGGTACGATAAAATCACATAGGTCATCTTCTAACTGGGTTATTTTAAATTCCCTTGATTATAACCATCCCTTAAGGATGAAGTGCCTACGGGCTATAACTAATGTCCTTTTTGGACTAAAGACAGTAGTAGCTTATAACTCCCTGTCTAGAATAAGGCAATAAACTTTGATTAAAGCTTTAATACCTTGACTCCGTAAAAGTCTTGGTTTATAAATTAAATTTGTTTATATGACTATGCCCTTTGTGTTATTATTAAATTAAAATATAGGATTATAATAAAAGTCCTGAACATATAAATAATTAACAAATTAACCAAAAATGGCTATTAAAACCATGGTTAATAAATCATAAAATACTGTAAAAGCTTCTAAGTAAAACCTTGCCCATTATTTTTCTATATGTAGAAATTGAAGCTACATGGCTGGGTCGGATGAGGTAAACAGTCATCCGGTGGTAAACCACGATAATGCTAGGATACAGCTGACTGGTGCAGAACTGCAAGCACTAGTTGATAATGCTGTTACAAGGGCTTTGGATCGGCAGAATAGTGAGTCTAGTGGGACTCAAAGTAGAACCCTATCTACACCGCATTCCAAGCCTAAGACTCATTCTGAAGCTCACAACATGTAACACTCTTGTTATAATTTTACGGTTTTCGTATAGTTTACGAAAACAAACATGTGATTTTGATAAATAAGGTTAGTTAAAACTTTTACAATTTAAAAGAATATACAAGTTAATGTAATTGAATTCGTCGTTTAAGAGATACGACGAAACGCCACGCGAAAACTTGTATTTTATCGTGTTCGGTTCTTCTTCGAGCTTGATCTTCATCCGGGCACTCTTGGCTATCACCTATGATCAAAACCAACTTATAAGTTAGTTTTGATAGTTAAATAACAAGTTTAAACAAGTTATATGGGTCAAACAAACAAAATTAAACATTTTTGGAATTCAGGGGGGGCTAGACGCCCCACCTAGCCCCCTTTTTGACAGCAAGTTATTTATTTGTTGCTGTATAATTCCTAGCAAACCCAAGTTTCACGAAAACGGACATAACTCATTAGTTATTGATCCGTTTTACACGATTCTTTTTCCTACGCGTTCGTAATTTAATTCTCCATCACATGGAGTTAAAATCCAACATCCGAATTCACAAAAATTTAGATTTCAAGCTCTCGGCTTGATATTTAACTATGACACTTTTGACCCGTTCATGCTTTTACCAAACTAATTTGTTATTTTCCTTCAAAATCCCATGGTCATCATGTTATATCCGTTTACGAATTTTCAAGATTTAACTTTACGGGTTCCTTAAGAAGTTTTAACCCGTTATGCATATATACTCGTTTTGACCCGTTACGAGTATTTTACTTTTTTAGACTTAAATAATGCTTCTATTGGTTTACTGTGACACCTGTGTCACTTCAACCATCAAAAAAATAACAAATCATGGAAATATTGTATTTCATACTTGGGATTTGTAAAAATATGTGCATCGTTTGCACATATCAATTCTTGTCCGATTTCAAGCTCTAAATCGCTTTCTCGAAGATTATACGCGACCTAATGCGTAAATATAACCAGTTTAACGCAACAAACACTCCGGAATAGTGAAATAGGCTTAACATACCTTAAATAACCTCCATATAACTTAGAAATAAGTTTTGGATGGTTTGGTGTGTTGAAATCAAGTTTGTTCGATCGCAGGGACTAATTGTGTCAAACTGCGAAACTATACCGATTCGTATAGTAACTAACATTCTGGAACTTGATCATAAGTTAAATATGCCCTAAATATCCTTTACATATCTTAGAAATAGGCTTTGAGGTGTTTGGTGCGCAAAAATAAACTTTTGGTCATTCAGGGACTAAAAGCGTCAAAAAGTGCATAAGTTTGCATTTTCACGCATATCTTACTTTCTGAATATATCCGGACATCCAAAAATTTATGTAAGAATTAAAATATTTTATTTTAGTGTTTGGCATAAGAAAATTCCATTCGTCGCTTGATTTGGATCGTTTTTGCGTTCGTTACGACTTCCGTCGTAATTAACCGAACAACGCAACCGTACGACCAAACGAACCGACATCCGACATATTTTTGAACATTTTTTGAGTTCCCTATACTTTAACTTCATTTTATATCCTTGAAATGAGGTTAACGGGGCTTAAACGTGTCAAAAATGAGCCGAAACGCACGTTTCTGAAGTTCAGGGACCAAAATTGACATTCTACCATAGTTATCTTAGGAAGGGACCAAAATGAAAAATCTAAATTCCAGCTTTTTCCAGCTGTTCCCCTCATTTGCACATGGTTTTAATGAAACTATGGGCTCCCATGGTTTCACAAAACCATGGGCACATGTGTACAGATGAGATCGAAGCTCGTTTTACGATGAACGATCCTAACGGTTCTAGATTTCCTATAAATACCCACCATGTTTTCATTCATTCCTCACATTGAATCTGATTCAAGCTCTCTAAGTGGAAGTATATGCTTCCTACCTGAGAGAGAATCAGGTTCAAATCTTGCGGGGACCTTCTGTAAGTATTCTTTCGCGTTTTTCATTCGTTTTTATCGTTAAAGTCAAACTGCGTTTGACTTTCTGCATTGACTAGTTTATGGTCAATGCGAAGTTCGTTTGAACTTCATAACGTGAACGTAATCACGATGGTTATAGTCCCTAGTGACTATACCTACTGATTACCACGTTATCTAGGCTCAGTGACGAGTCGTAGTTTCGGCCAAAATGCGTTTTCTCGCGTATTTTGTAACCAAACTACTCTAGGGTATTAAAACCGTTTGTTTTAATACCAAACCTGTTTTCTAACTTAACTAAACATGTTCTAGCATGTTTAGCTCGTCACTTTTTAGATTAGTACTTATGTAGGGTCGTAAGGTAAGCGATCTAAACAATCGCTTATACTTTCGAACCCGACCCGTTTGGTCGATCATTAGGATCCGACCAAACATGTTTAGTGACCGTAGTTGTATAGGGAATAACCTTCCGAGGTTATACCTTATGGTCACTTCGTTTAAGTAGTTGTATGATAAGTAGTTTATATGCCTTAGGTAAATTACCAAAATGCCCTTTTCATACATAATTGCTAATTAAGCATATGTAACCTAAATTTTTGTCACATAACTGATTATGTAACATATTTAAACATGTTTTGGCATATAATACTTGTCATAGGGCTAGTTAGACGTCTCGAACGCGTTTTACGCAAACGACGCTTTAAAGTAGCGCAAGCTACCTAAACGGGCCGTGATGGGTTGTAAGCACTTAGGATATGTTTCATTTTAGTATGTAGGCCTTGTTAAACCATATCATATGAGTTCCCACACTCATTTGGTTTACGAGACCTCATACTATCTGATCTCCCGATTTAGGTCCGGTTTATTAACGTAGTTATCTAAACTAGGTGTCGTTTGATTCCGGGACTCCCCTAACTTGCTTGGTAGTTGCTCAAGACTTCTAAGCACTCTCAAGTGAGTACATAGTCCCCTCTTTTACTGTTTTCAAACTGTTTTGGGGTGAAGCATGTGTACCTATCTGTTATTTTCATGTTTACAAAAGTATAATTGATTATACATATTTGTACTTATCTTTTTACAAACTGAATGATTATTTATGGTTTTAAACACTGATTTTTCAAAGATTATAAAATTAATTGTTGGAATAGTACTTATTTTTGTTCACCAGACCGGTTGGTAGTATGATATAGCGCTATCGGATTTGACACCCCATTCCCGTTGTCATGGAATGTCTGAAACCAATTTGTTGCTCCATCCAAATAGGGATTGCCTTTGTGGTATTTCTATAGTCTCAAAGGTGTATTTTGATACACTTGGTCTGAATGAATTCTTAAATCACATTATTTTTGTATATTAAGTTATACTCCCAAAAGTATAGTTTGATATGCTCTCATATGGGATATTGTACAAAAACCAACATATATTTTGTTAATCATTAAAACATAGTTTGATATGTTATCTTCATAATCCAAAGCATAGTTTTAATATGTTATTTTCAAACCAAAACATAGTTTAATATGTTATTAATAAATCCAAAGTATACTTTTGATATACTACTGAAAACTTATTTATTTTACCAACTAAAGTATGGTTAATATACTATTTACTTAATGACAGGTTTTTGGTTAGTGTTTAGATAACGGGACGGGTGTAATGTGATGAAAACATGGTAGATACGCCGCTGGTACTTCTTATATATAAGTGTTTTCATCGGATTACATACAGTGGCGTTATTTAGTACACTTGGGTTAACGGTTTTGGAACTGAAATATATTCTAATATATTATTTATTCGACTTTCTTAAATCAAAGTATATTTTTATATATACTATAAACCTTTTTATCAAAATATTGTTTTTCAAACAATATATTTTTATACAAACTTATTCTACTTACTTATTTAATTTCCTATGTAATATTATTTTATATCATCTGATTTCTTATAAATGATTTATAAAAGAAAACCTTTTTTCAAGGATCATGACTACTTTTTCTTAAACATTATTCCTTAAACTTATAAGTCATGAATCCAAAATCAATAAAACCTATGTATCTCACAGGCATTTTTATGATGACGTACCTATTTTTACACATGTTTCAGGTGCTGCTTTGTGATGATTGTTGATACATGCTACACTTAGGATGGACTCGTGCCTTAGCGACTTTAAAATTTGAAAGACAATATTTGTATTAAAAAAATGAGTTAATTTATTCAATAAAACAAAATTATTTATTCCATGGTTGTGAAACAATGATTCTGTTACAACACACCCCGACGTTTCCGCCACGTTTTGTTGTTTTACGTGGTCGGGGTGTGACATTTACATCCTATCACCATTTTTATACGAAATCCAAGGACTCAATTTAACAAGACGCTTATTTCAAAACAACTCTTTAAAGGTTGTTTACCCTGTTTACCCCTCAAGGGCTTTTTGGTCAATTTTAGCCCTTCATTTGCGCGACGAAGGACTTCCGATATTATTTGACCAAAATATCACTTTTAGCTATAATTCTAAACATGCGTACCTGACTCGGGTCATAAGATTGACCCGTTTAAATACCTTTTGCTATTAATATCTAGTTAATAGCAATGCTAACCATGTGTTAATTCCTATGATCACAAAACTCAACAAGCAATCATCAAATATTATTGACAAATGGTGTTAACAACACCATTTGACCCGTTTAGTCGAAATGACCAATTGTCATTATAAGATGGCATTTAATTACCATTTCACCCCTTTAACCTATCCCGGTTTACTTTTTGAAATCATCCAACTTGAAAGTCGTTTCCTGTTTTATTTGACCCATTATGACTTATGCCAAATGGTGTTGTTTTAAATCCCTTTATCTATTCGTTAACCCATGTCCGGATTACCATTTCACCATTTTTACCCCTTTCTACCATAATTTATGGTTTCTACCATTTTCACTTGTTCCGACTAGCATTATATCGCGCCGGAAAATCATGTTTCATTTACTTAATATAAATCGTATTCCATGCTCACAATAAGCATTTTGTAATAAAAGTAAAAAGGGCGTAAGCTTAACTTACCTCGCATCCGAATTACGCTTTTCATTTCCTTCTTGATTCGTATGACCCGCTTCCTTCTCAAGCTTCCACCTAGCTTGTTACGCATCAAACTATCGTCAACATTTACAAGGCGGTTAAATTAGTCATTAACAATCACGACTATTCCACCTCACTTATTTTCTATGTCGAAACTACTATTCGACCTCATCATTAGTTAACTTAGCTTATTAAAGTTAACTACTTTCAATCACATGGTTTACAACATTAAGTCTAAATCAACATAATATGTAGAACCCTTATCACTACATATTGCACGTAATTGCCATATAATTCAAATACGCGTTTTCACTCTAAATTTTAACACTTTAGTTCTCATTTAGGCATTTTAACAAACACCTAATGTGCATAATTTGCATTCTTCTTTTATCTAGTTCATGGTTACTGTTTTAACCTTGTTTTAACATCAATTAACATGTCCATATCAATTTTCGCATCTACAACATCAGAATTTACTTACGAAAGTTCAAATTACACTAGAACAACTATCAATTTCTAGTGTTTAACATGTTCACACAAAAACCCACTTATCACCTTCAATGGTGATCATGAATTCACAAGAATTAGGCCTAACTTGATCATATACTTGTCTAGGGTTTACTCCTAGACACTACAATGTTCCTATTTCATCATATAACAAGCATGCAATCATCTAATTCGAATTCTCTAGGTTTGCTCAGAAATTCAACTAGAGATTTCTTATGAAATTTACATACCTCGTGACTCCTTTTTCAGTGGAGATCACTAATTCGTACTCGGATTTTGATTTGGACTTGATTTGGACCTTCAATTTGGTGAAATTGAGATGAGCTAGGGTTTGATCTCCTGGCTCTTTCTTCTGATCGATCTCCCGCACACACCCACTTGAGTGTGTGTAGAGTTTTAATTAAATAAAATCAAGTTTCAAATCTTCCTCTTTTGGCCCCTCTAGTTTGTAACTTTATAATAAGGGTTATTACCCAAGTTTCCTTCTTTATTTTAAGGCACATATCTAACTAGGTTGATATTCCTAGTTACTTGGTGGATTCGGGGAAGTTATAACACGTTTTATTTTTAAGTCCCGTTAACTCGGGCCTTTCGTAAATTTATTTTCTCAAAAGTCTTCGTATAAACTTTATTTAATATTAGGTTTAATTATTTAAATTATAATATTTACCGGGTAAATTTTACCACTAACGGTACTTTAGCCGTTTTTTAGTGTTAATGTGGTTTGATTACTAAGCCCATTTTCGGGGTGTTACAAGTCTACCCCCCTTAAAGAGGTTTCGTCCCCGAAACCTTTCTTACGTAGTGCCTTAGGTTCAACTCTATAGACTTGGTTTCCACAACTACTTGCGCAATTGCTCACATATAATAATAATCTCACCAAAAAGCATGGTAATATGTTTTGGTTTTAAGGCATATGACATATGTGCCTTCCACATGTAAGGCCTCGAAGGCCATTATTTTCAGCTTGTATTTCTTATTTTAGTCACTCATTTGACCGATTTGTCATCCGATCACTCGGTTGTACTTATTTTCAACCTGTTTACTTCAAGTTAATCTTGTTTCAATAGGCGCTTTGTATAAGTCATAACACTATCCTGACTTTAAAAGGTTTTACCGGCTAGACTGATTAGTCGCCGTGATTTTATTCCCCGTCATTCGGGCATATGTTATTGCTAACCCCACCTCTTGCGTGTTTTCTGATTTTCATAACTCGTATCTCGCGTTACGACATAACTGTATTCTATATCACTTTTCGAATATATCGTCTTGCACCTATCAGTGTCAAGACTTATATCTTTCATGCTTACTATTTATACATCTATTAGAATTCATATTTGTAAAACGTTATTTCTTACCAAAACCGAGGTTTTAGTTTAGCAGCTTCTCTTTGACTTTTGTCATTTATCCATACCGGGTTATTGACTATCCAAAATTTATTCTTTTACAATCCTTGTTTTATGCGAGGATTCTCAACTGATTCCCTCGCTTTGTCTAATTAACCCGTAGGTTTTATCATTTAGCCTTATGGGCTATTTTATTAGACTTTCACCTCTTTAAGGCGCGGTCCTTATAATCTATTTCTTTCTAGTCATGACCCGTGGGTCATTTTAGTCTCGTAGACCTTTCCATTGTTTATAACCCCAAAGGTTATGTTGATTCCGTAGATCATTCTTTACGCATGTCGTTCTTAGAATACACGTTTGGTGTCGAGGCCTCCTGTTTTTGTTTGAAGAATCATTTGATTTCAAGCTTAAGATCCGTTAACCTTAACTGTAGTTCGTGGCTATAATCGTTTTATTTCGGATCATTCTCCCGACTCTATGACTTCTCATGTCATTTATACATCGGTTTGTCTTATGCTCACTGTTATTTGGTTTGCATATATTCTTATTTGGTTATGTTCCCATTACCGGGCTTAATATTCTTTTGCATTTAACGCTACCTTTATCTTGCTAGCGCTTATTTGTGTCATCCGGCATTATATTGTATTCATCATGTTTAACTTGTTAGTGTGAAATCCATCACTTATAAACAATCAACTTTATTCTTTATTCAACCCGCTTCCCGTCTCTTGGTTTACACATGTGTTTAAATTCCTGCCCATCAACCGGGTGTTTCACCGAAGTCGTTATTATTGCAACCCTCCCGGTATGCATTAAGACCTCGCTTCACTTTTATATTCCGACTTTGTCCTCAAGTTTGACATTTTACAAAAACGGCCCGTTAAGAGACATATTTTCATTTTCCGGGTTCGAGTGTAGGTATACCCCCTCCCAATACATATCTTAATCATTTTACATGTTTGCATTATCCGGGTTCGAGTGTAAGTACACTCCCTCCCAATACATGTCTAAATCATTTTACATCAATCTTTGTCCCTTCACTCTGGCTCATTATCCTAATGTAATACGCTTCCGTCACCCGGCTGTGCGTTTACATAATTACCAAATATTTTACTCATTTGATTCACTTGGGTACTTTTTAATTTTTCCCACTCACCCCGTCCCTACTACATCGGATGTAAGTATGTCCATCATAAAAAGTTCATGACATCATGTGTTCACTACTTACTTGGCCAGAGTAAGCGATCAACACATGACAGACATGACCTTTTCATAATTTCCGCACTACACCCCATGTAAGTGACGCCTCTAATCTTTCTATATTCTTGACTTTCATTGGCAACCATTTATTCAGTTACTATTTAACAATTATTAGATTTACATGTTTCATTCATGAACATATACAATGTTTTTCCTTTTTTTATCAAACTAATATATAATCACATTTTTAATGTGATTGCTACTTTTCTCAATAGCATTAAATTGAGAGTTTTCCACTTGGATAATTACCCCAATCCAAGTTTCCATATGAACAAATCTTGTTATTCATCATCTTGAATAACACATTTTCTATTAAATTTCTCTTGGAAATCAGGTTTTCCAAGTTCTATCATATATTTATGCAACCGTCATTACTTACGTGTTTGTTGCATATTACTACTTGTGCAATTAAATTTAAAAGTGTGCACCTGATAATGCTTGCCCTTAACGGGCTTTCCATGCCTTTAACTTTGTTCGCGATCGTCACGTGATTTAGGTCCTTGATGAGTATGCTCTACTTGTCATACCTCGGACCGTTCCACAGTCATATCCACAATTCGTTCAACTCTCGTCATCTTCAGATACGAGTATCCTTCAATTAAACATTTACAAAAGTTAGTAATTTTGACATTAATGAACGCCCATATTGTAATACAATGCTTTTTACTATACGTGTCAACGCACGTGGTTTCGTTGGCTATATCTACCCTTTACCGATTTGACTGATGTAACGTGTATTACACGATAACCCAATGTGTTGTTCTCAACACTTTAACCATACTAAACCATTGATATATACATGTACTTACCGGATTTGCGATCAAGCCTCGAACCGAACACACTTTATTCTTTAACCTGGATGTTGGTGCACAATGTCTAAAGCCTGCGTCTTTGTAATGCTAGTTTAATGTATATGGTCTAGATAGGTTATTTTGTAAAAGTTCAGGGGGTCTATATGTAATTTTATGAAAGTTAGTATGTTGGACCGCTTTTGTGACATATGTCCACAAAAGCGGACCAGGTTTGTAGTCTGGACCGCTCTTGTGGACATGTCACATGAGCGGACCAAGACCTCTATAAATACCCCTGATGTTCACTTCATTTGTAATGTTGTCTTGTGCTCTACGTCGAACTGCTGACCGTGCGGCAATCGTTATCAAGTGAAGAAAAAGTGTTTAAAGTGTGAATTCATCTGTTTCTACTCCTTTCTGTTACGTTTATCTTTGTATCATGCTGAAAATGTGTTTCCGCCACATTTTCAGTAAGCACTAGCTCTGATTGACTCATTCAAACTGATCCTACAATTGGTATCAGAGCCAGTTGCGAGTTAGTTGCTAGATACGAAGCGGTTTTCACGGACTTTTTGTAGATTTGGACTGTTTTAGCGGTGGAAATGGACTGAAAATTGGACAACAGGTGTGAAACACAGTAATAACAAACCCTCGAAAGTTTCGGATCAAAATACAGCTTAAAAGTGACCTAAAAACCCTCGTGAAAGTGGTTCGCTCTGACGTCATCTCTGGATCGCTTTTGTGGACCGCTCCAAAGTACAGTTTATGCTGGATCGCTCGTAATTTTTAGTTCTGAATCGCTCGAAATGACTACTTTGGGTGCTGGTTCGCTCATCTGGTCCGCCTGAACGACAGTTTTCTGGTCCGCTCTTTATGCATTTTCAGGACCGCTCTAAGTGAAACTCTGGTCCGCTCTTTATGCATTTTCAGGACCGCTCCAAGTGAAACTCTGGTCCGCTCTTTGTGCATTTTCAGGACCGCTCCAAGGACAAATCTCTGGTCCGCTCTTTGTGCATTTTCAGGACCGCTCCAAGGACAAATCTCTGGTTCTCTTTTTGTGAACTTTCTAGTTCGCTCATTGTTCAATGGTTGGTCCGCTTATTCAGCAAGTTTGGTTCGCTTATTCAGCATTTGTGGTTCGCTTATACAGACTGTTTGAAACATTTTTCCGTTACGACTGAAAATGGAAAGCCAGGATTTCTATAACATGTTTTCGGGAGTGGGTGCAACCCAAAGCCAAGCAAGTATTATGCAAAATGTCAGTCTAGAAAACGAACTTGGAACGATGCAGAAGCCTCCGAAACTGATGAGTTTGGATGAATATTCAGGATGGTCTGGGAGGTTCAAAAATTGGGTGCAGGCGAATCACTTAGAGAGTTGGATAAAAATCGAAAGAGAGTATGTTCCTCCAGTAGACGGGTTGAATATGAGAAAGACAATTGCCAGTCTGACAGATGCAGAGCAGGTCGAATTCAAAGCTGAGAAAAAGATGGTCAGCATCTTACAACAAGCGATAAAAGAAGATATTTTAGTGTTACTACAGCACAATGATAGTTCATAGTCAATATGGCAAGCATTAGAGAAAAAATTCAAAGGCAGCGCGTCAATGATTAAAAGTAAAAAGGCATTGATAAAGAAAGAGTTTGACATCTTCACAGGGATTAAGGGTGAATCAACGAAGCAGCTTATCGAGAGGTACTGTCATCTGGTGGTAGAGATGAGAAGGTTGAACATCGAGAAGACATATGAGGAGTGGATAGACAAATTGTGCGATGCACTTCCCTATGAGGAATGGGGAACGTACTTGATGATGTTGAAAAACAGTTCGGATTTCGTGAATTATAGTTTGAGTGTGTTCATAGAGAAAATTGAAGCTCATGAGTTGGAATTGGTGAAAATCAAGAAGATGAATTCAGCGAATATGCCACAGATGTATCTTTGTATTACAAGAGTAGTCCGGTAGTATCGAATGTTCAGAGTTCGAAAATTCAAACTGGTTTTAGTGCAGACAACACTTCATCTGTTGCTCCAAATGCCTATCAGTCAAGTCAATCGACTCCTTTTGCCAATTACGAGCCGAATGTCAAAGTCTCAGATCAAAATTCTCCTCAAAGCTCTACTGGGTCAAATCAACAGACAGTTGTGTCCGGAGTGCAGTGTAACATTGCAATTAACATCAAGAATGGAAATGAAATCACCGAAAATGCAGCCAAGCAGCACATCGCGTTATTGGGTTCAGTTCTGGAAGCATATGAAGGGTTGATTGCTGGTAGGATCGGAAATCCTGATATGACTAAAGAGGATTACGATCAGATCGATCCGGAAGAACTGGAATTGATAGATATTAAGTGGTGTATGGCAACTTTAGTTCGAAGAGCTCAACGATTTATGGAAATCACTGGTAGAAACAGTTTGTCGGGTCCAGATCAGAAATTAGGGTTCGATAAGACCAAGGTCACCTGTTTTAAATGCAAAGAGAAAGGTCATTTCAAGCGCGAATGTCCGAATCGTGAGGTGAAAAATCATCAGAATCCGTTCACCAATGATTATTACAGACAAGCTATATATCATCGCCCGAACCAACAACCTACAGTTCAGAGACCTCAGATCGAGAACAAACCTGAGAAGGCGTTGATCGTAAACCAAGATGATGAGAAGGTTGCGTCTGGTTTTAGTTGGGACAAGTATATTCCAGGAAAAGACGATCAAGCAATGATGGCTGAAGTTGTGGAGCTTACCGAGACGGATGCTGAGACAGAGGTTTTCGAGAAGGTAGTTACTGAGAATGTTGGTGAAGAAGTTACTGAAAGGGTTGAGTCTGGCTCCGAGGTGGTTGATAAATTAGTTACTGAAGCTGTTGAGTTTGTTCCTGAGATCGTGGTTGAAGAGGTTATTGAAGTTGTTGATCAGGAAGTTCCGGAGGTTGTTAAAGAGGTTTCTATGGAAGATTCTGCAAAAGCTGAGGAATCTGTATCTGATGTTCTTAGTTTTAAATCTCGACAGGAGGAATTTGTCTATACTATGAAATCAATTTTACCTCCTAACGTCTTTGGTTCTTTTGCAGATTATTTTGAAGATCCTAGAACCGGAACGTGCCTGAGATTTGAAGCAGAGAAAGATGAAGTCGAGGAAATGATCGATGTGTCGAAGGAAATAACTGAAGAAGCTCTAAAGGAGATTGCTGATAAAGCACTGATGAGCAAATTAAAAGAGGTAGATTCAGACATTCGGGAGTCAGTTGATAAAGTGTTAGGTCTAGGAGAGGAATCTGGAGTTTTAGAGGTCAACATGGTCAAGTCGTCTGAGTTGGAGTCAAATCCTGTTGGTAAAATTGTTTGTGAGAATGAGATTATAGTAGAAAAAGTTTCAATCTCTGATACACCGTGTCAACATTGTTCACAACCATGCACGGATTGTCTTGAAAAAGACACCATGTATCAGGAATTGAAACAACATGCAGATCTGATGAAGTTTGACTTAGGGCAAGTACAAGAGGCGTACGACACATTGTCTAGGTCAATAAAAATGATCCGAAAAGAAAGTCTTGAAAACGATAAAGCAACCAAGCTGGCACAATCAACTTTATTTGACAAACAAAGAGAAGTAAATTTTCATTTAGACACAATCGCATCTTTGAGAAAGGAGATTGAGTTGACTAAAATTGAAAATGATAGAATTGATCAGAAATTGATGAGTTATGTGGCATCATCATATGTGTTAGAGCAAATAGTACCACAACAACCACATGCTTCACCTGCCTTCAACAGCGTTCCACCCCCAATGTGGAATCATTATACACAGAAATATCCAGATGGGGTGGAAGCTGCATTAAACATCAAACTAAAAACACTTGAGAATGATTTACCTGATAACATTGATATAACTTTCACTGCGTCTGACACTGACAACGAATCCCAGGTAATCAAAAATGTTATTGATCAGGTGTTGGACGATGATAGTGAGAAATCTGAGAAGGCAAAATCAGTGGAGTCCGGTAGTGATTCTGAGGAGGACGGAAACTTTTTAGATCGTTATTTGACAAAAACGGATAAAAGTGTGGATGATGATTCAATTATGGTGGCTTACACTATGGTTGGATCTGACAAACTTTACTCCAACACCAAGTTTCCGCTTCAGAATGTTAAATTTGAGAATGTTCAGAAAGTGTTTAAGCTGATTGAGTTGAGCGTAAATGAGTTAAAGAAAAATGATTTCTTTTCAAAACTAAATAAGTCAGTTGGTTCGTCACGTCCTACTAGTCCAGAAAAGGTAGAGGGGGTGGGTAAAAACCAAAACAAGAAAAATCAGTTAAAGAATAAAGGTCTTGGTTTTGAGAAGAAAATGACTAAGAAGTTGGTAAAGCCAAAAGATAGAATCGATGATGTATTTGTTTGTGGTCTGAGCACTGAGACTGAAAAAGATTATATTTTTAGTCAAAAGGCCGTGGACGATTTCAATGCAGCGCAGAAGCTGAAAGCAGAAACTGTTAGTAGCACATTTGTCGAGTATGACAAACGTGTATGCTATCGCTGCAATGAAGTCGGCCACATGGCGAAGCAGTGTAAGAAAGTGATCGAAAAACCGGTTGTGGTAAAAGCTGTTAATAAACAAGTGGTTGAGAAACCGAGGGTTGAAAAACTTAAGGTTGAAAACAAAAATGTGTCAAAACAAACCATTCAAAAACCTAGACCAAAATCACCGGTCGTTGCTAAAGATAAACAAGTGATGGTTTCGCCGATCCGAATTCTCAAACGAGGTGAAAAGTTGAAGTCGGAGGATAAGCCAGAATCGACTTTCGAAATTGGCGAGTCTTCTAAGTCCCCCAAGACTTTGAAATTTTACCCTAAAGCAAAAAATTTCGCCGATCCGAATTCTCAAACGAGTCTTCTAAACCATCTGGTGAGATTAAAAAGATGGAAAATGTGTTAAAAAATGAGTCACAGTGTGTAAAAGATGATGTGGTTAAATTTGAGTTTGAACTCGATCAGTTTTTGTCGGAATTTCCCAAACTTCATAACAATGTGAAACAAGATAAAAAGGAAATTGAGTCAAATGTCACATTTAACTTTCCGAAAACAACTGAGAAATGCAATGTGGTTTTTGGTACAGTGTCGGAAGTTAAAAAGTCGTGGGCATCATTGTTTAACTGATTTGTTTGTGAATTGATTGCAGGAGCTGCCCAAGTCTGTGCTCTCAAGGTGGATAATGGACAGCGGAGCGTCGCGACACATGATGGGATCCTTAGCACTGTTATATGATGTCAAAGCGATTAATGGAAGTTTTGTTGGATTTGCTGGTAACCAAGGTGGAAGGATTGTTGGTCAGGGAATGCTCACGAACGGCATCATATCTTTTGACAAAGTGAATTATATTGTTGAATTGACGAACAATTTGTTAAGTATTTCGCAAATCTGCGACAAAGACTTTAGCGTACACTTTACAAAAACAGAATGTTTGGTTTTAAAACCAGGGTTTAAAGTCCCTGATGAGTTGGTTCTGTTGCGCGCCCCTAGGGTTAATGATCTTTACATTTTAGACATGAGCGCTGCAACACCAACAACTCCTCAAAAACAATGTTTTGTGACAAAATCTAAAGCAACTGAAAAAGAGTCGGTTAAGTGGCACAGAAAAATGGGTCATATACACATTCGTAAAATGAACTTTCCTGTGCACAACGATTTGGTAGAAGGTGTGAATGTTAAAAATTTTCATTTACCTGACGATTGTGTTGCGTGTAAGAAAGGTAAACAGGTACGGAAGTCTCATCCGCCAAAGATGCTCAACACCATCCGGTTACCTCTCGAGAGATTGCATATGGATCTCTTTGGGCCGGTCAACGTCAAAAGCATCAGTGGAGATTCTTACTGTTTGGTGGTAACGGATGATTATACAAGATTTTCATGGGTCGTTTGTTTGGAGAAGAAGGATGAAACGTTCGAGGCTTTAATGGTTTTGTTCAAAAAGATGGAAACAGTGTACAAGCTGCCGATCAGGAGAATTAGAAGTGATAACGGAACTGAGTTCAAAAACAACAGAATGTACGAATTTTGCAATGAAAAGGGGATACTTCACGAATTCAGTGCGCCATATACACCACAACAGAACGGCGTGGCTGAACGTAAGAATAGAACCCTGATTGAGACTGCACGTACTATGTTGGCTGATTCAAAGCTTCCAATTTTCTTCTGGAGTGAAGCAGTGTCAGCGGCTTGCTATACATTGAATAGAGTTCTGACCGTGAAGAAATATAAAAAGACTTGTTTCGAGTTGTTGCATCGCTATAAGCCAAATCTTGAGTTCTTAGATATAACAACCCTTGGTAAAACAGACATCCTCATAATATTTCCGACACCCTAATATATATTGTAAATATATCAACTTGTCTTTATATGCACCCCGTATGTGAAAACCGAGCCCCAAGATAGATTATACTATATAAAATAAATAAAAAACAAAAATTAGTAAGCTGAGGCGGGCCGCGTAGGGCCTCACCTCAAGTTAACGCGGGCCGCGAGAGTGTTTAACCAGACTTTTCCTAAAACACAAGTTGATGCGGGCCGCGTACATGGTGGGTTAAGTCCATGCGGGCCGCGAGTGTCCGGAATTGTGGCGTGACCCGGTGCGGCCACGTGTCCAACTCGTGTCAACCCTAGATGATGACCGGAACAAGCTATACGTTGACTTTGGGTCAACGCGGGCCGCGTAAGGCCTAGCCAAACTCCACGCGGGCCGCGTGGGAACGCGATTTCACAACTATAAATAGAGGGCAACGGCCTTCAGTCCATCTCGCTCACTTTCTTTCTTTCTTTCTAAATTTCTGAAGTAGTATACACTATACCCGGGCATTATACCCCCTAAAATAGCGAGGTTCTGCTACGATGTAAGTATTATAACCCCTGGAGACGTATTAGATACGCTGCCCGATTGATCTAGGGTTCCGTAACGGCTGTCGTGGTTCTGCCCGACGTAGTCGTTGGAATGCCGTCTCGGGGAGGGTATTACTAATGTTAAAATGGGTTATTATACTAACACACGTGTATTTGTGTAATTTATAGATTATCTCCAGGAAACCCTTACGAAAAACCTAAAACAGCAATGTGAGTTGATTCGCTTTTTGTAAACCTTTTGTTTACTGTCACTACAAGAAAACTGGGTTTTTAGTACGCGCAAAAGCGTTCTAAAATGCTATTTTATAGGACCTTTCATTTAATAGGACTAATGGGAAAAGCGTTTCATGTAAAGGGGTCGTAATAAGTCCCGAAACTAAAAAAGCGTCCTAACATCTCAAATAAGATTATGAAACCAATTTTATGGTCGCGTAATATGTCTTTGAACAACCAAAATAGTGTCCTAATAAAAACATATTAGGACACTTTTACGATGTTCTAACATGTGCTTACATACTTTTAATCTTTTGATACACTTATAAGCGTCTTTATAAATTAATTGATAGGACCCTTATGATGTAACATTATAGCTAATTTAGTACCAAGAAAATGGTCCTAGTATACCAAAAAAGATTATGAAACCAATTTTATGGTCGCATAATATAATATGTCTTTAGACAACTTAAATAGCGTCCTAAAAAGAATATATTAGAACACTTTTACAATGTTCCAATATGTAATTACCTACTTTTAATCTTTTGATACACATACAAGCGTCCTTAAAAATTAATTTATAGGACCCATATGATGTAACGTTATAGCTAGTTTAATATCAAGAAAATGGTCCTAATATCTCAGATAAGATTATAAAACCAATTTTATAAACAGACAATCAACATATAACATCCTAATAGTTATTGTATAACATCAACTAATGAAAGAATCATTATATTTCAAATAAGCATGTTCATAACAAAAATATTAATCATAAATAAGTTATAACATTATCTAACATAAAGTCTTAACATTTAACAAAAAAATTAAAAGCAATTAAAGAAATAAGAAGCATAAAATCTTGAGTCATCATGCGTCCTCAATCCTCATGGACTACCTACAAATAAACCGTCCATGTATAAGCATTAAGTTTCATAATATTAAAATTATTTGTATCAAAAGTTTAACAAATACATACCGAGATGAATTGATAGGGCCATGCGATGGATGCACCAATACAATCTTGAATTGTAGAAAATAAACCATATGGTCTTACCAAGTTTTCATCTTTTTTTATTGGTACTTGAACGTTTACCTCACACCATTCTGGTCCAATCTCTGTACCACCAACTAGATCATTTGGGTCCAAGCTCTGGACCCTTCCTCTTGCTACAGTCTCGATAGAGTTTAGAATGCTTTTGAGGAAAACTTTATCTCCGACCTAGATTTTAGTTTTCAACAAATATTTATTAAACTCTAGTCATAATAGTGCAAAAAATCATTTTACAAAAAAATTAATAAAGTTTTACACTAGCAGGCTAACATTTTTATAGAAAAACTAAGGAAAATTGGTTTTTAAAGATTTATATAGAAAAATACCCGTAAACGTTGATGTCCATTGGTTATATTGGGGAAATGTTGTGATGCAAGAGGTTGAACACTGGAACCACCCCTCGACCCTTCCATCTCTGATACTTGGCTCGTAATTGGACCACAGTACTAGTAAGTTCTTCACATTGAGACTTCAATTGGATGTTTTCTGTATGACATGCCGAACGACTTGGTATTACACCCCAAACATCAGCAGCACAAACACCCAGACCATACATAACCGCATCACCATTTCGATCATTACCCATTACTTTAGAAAAAAAAATCATCTGGTCCAGGCTTATCGATCGAGCTCTCGGGAAGATTAGAACTAAGTTGTTGGATATGTGCCTATATTAGTCATAGTAACAAAATTAAGGTATGTATTTTTAAGAGCATCAAGAACACATAGAAAAATATGTGTATGAATATATGAGCATATTACTTACAATTGCATTTGAAGCTTCAAAATTTTTGGTAGTTCCATCTTTGGAGAAACATGCACGAAACATTTCCAATCGACTTAGATCTTGTCCCTTAGATGCCTGCTTGAATAAAAAGAAAATAAGTATTAACAATGGATATCGACATGTTACATTAACAATTGCACTATCTCATACAATCACCTTTAGCTCTTCACGGACTCGAGCATAACTTTTTTTACCCGTTACTTGAACCATCTTCTTCTTTGCCTGATTCGCCTTGTTTTTTTCACTTACTAGCTTCAGTAGACAAGTGAAACTTCAGAATAGGAAATAAACTAATGTTATTTAAAATGAATTTTAAAAATTAAACCCCCAAAAAGGCCAAAAAACCGGCCTTATCAAGGATCAAACTCGTGACCTTCGTTACGTGTGCACACAGCCTGACCAATTGGGCTATGTGTCTAACCTGTTCATTTCATGATTTTAATTATACATGTATAGAATCCAAGTTGTTTCATGTTCTGGTTTTAATAAAAAGGTTATAATGTGCGACGACAAGTAAGGAACGGGACTCGAACCCGAGCCCTTTGTGTATTGTATCAGCATCAAACAACCACTATGCCAAGATGGCAGATGTGGTTTACTTTGTTTTTTTTTAATTCATTTTAGCACAATAATAGTTTGCTATCTTCAAACAACATAAAAGGAATACAGGCATGCGAATGTTTGATCCTTAATCATCAACATACGTGGTAACGGCATTATCATCGTCGCTTGAACTGTATATGTCAATACATTCACCTAGAAGCTTAATGGCATAAAAAATTCTACTTCTGCACGAACTGTAACATGAAGATTCGTTTTTTATTAATGGATTCAGACCTTCAACATCACATACAAACAACTAACTGTAATATAAACTGAAGTACTGAACACACAATCGATCTAAAAGTTTGTAAATCCCTAAGGTATTTGCCTAACTAGCTAATCATGAACTAAACACACAGTCGAGTTATTAAATTAACAAAATCATCACAAACAACCTATATTACCATATATATCTAGATTTTGAGAAGAAATTTGGAAGAGCATACATATTTCACCGGTCTCTGTGCATATAGAAACAAGTACTCATCAAAACCCTAGGTTAGGGGTACAAACGAGCCGAGCCGAGCCCGAGCTTGACAAAGCTCGAGCTCGATTAACTTATGTGAGCTCGGGCTCGAGCTCGGCTCGATTCGAGCTTTGTTTTCAAGGCTCGAGCTCGGCTCGTTTGCATTTTCTCAAGCTCGAGCTCGGCTCGGGCTCGGCTCGTTTATTATCTATTAATTAATATATTAAATAAAAATAATATAAATAATAGACTTTTTAGGCTCGCGAGCTCGATAAGTGAAGCTCGGGCTCGGGCTCGTTTATTAAATGAGCTTATTTTTAGGTTCGAGATTGGCTTGTAAACAAGTTTGAATAAGCTCGACTCGACTCGGCTCGTTTACACTAAGGCTCGACGAGCCTAACAAGCTTCACATGCGAGGCTCGAGCTCGGGCTCGATAAACAAACGAGCTTTATTTTAGGCTCAAGCTCGGCTCGGGCGCGATAAGGCTCGGCTCGTTTCGAGCTTTTTCTCGAGCCGATCTTGAGTAGCTCGCGAGCCACTCGGCTCGTTTGCACCCCTACCCTAGGTTATACAACAACTAAATCTCACAATTATGATGTTACACTTCACCTCCAATTATAAATTTCTTCTAAACAGAAGTATTACCGGCGACTAATGCCCACCATACTTAACATTTTTAACAAACAGAGATTGAAGTTCAATAGCGATATCAGTAACCATTCTTAGGTTAAAAAAGTAACCTACCTACTGCAAGATCCTTTCAGCAATAGCAGGTACTCACCAAAACCCTAGGTTACACAACAACAAAACCACACAAAAACACAGTAGGACCAAGATCAATAAAACGATTATAAAATTAGTTAAATGAATCAAAGCAACTAAATCTATATGATAGAATCCAAAACAAATTGAAAACTTAGAAACCTGTACAAAGCTTTAAATTTATTGAATAGCTTCTATTGAACCACTTGTAACTAGCGATTGAATAATCCGGCGATTGAATCACAAATAATCACCGAAAGTTAGATAAACGCCGCTAGTGGTGGAATTGAGTTTATGCGGTTTGAGAGTGGAGAGGGAAACTCAAAATTTTAGGGCAGTTGCCGCTAATCTCAAGTCTGATATACATTATTAGTTTTATTTATTTTTTTTCAAATATTACATAAACTATATGAGACACTACCATAAATAGGGATGGCAATCTAACCCGAACCCGCTAGGTAAACCCGAAACCTGATACATTTGAGACGGGTTTGGGGTCGGTTAATCGGGGTTGGGAATAGTTTTTATTTTTTTCACGGGTTTGGGATTCAATGATATACCCATTTACCCGATAAAGTGTACCCGTTTACCTGATTGTATACCCGATATAATTTCTTTTATATTAATAAATATGTATATATATGATACATCCATTTTTTTACACATATAGGTATTCTATTCCGTATACACTGTAGTTATTTAATATTTATAATGACAATACAAAATGTAATCGGTTGGTTAGTAGTTACCCGATAGATACCCAATGGGTTTTGAGATGAGGATACCCAACGACTAATCTTTTTAAATTAATAGGTTTACCCAAAACCCACGGGTATACCCGATACCCGATGGGTATTTACCCGCTAGAAACCCGACGGGTTTTGGAACGGGTTTGGGACAAACTTATCTAACCGGGTCTGAGTTTGGGATTAACTAAACCCGTCCCAAACCCGACTAATTGTCATCCCTAACCATAAACTTTGTATTACAATAATAATTTATTATAACAAATTCATTTAAGCCATATAAGGCTCCACAAAGGCTCCACGGTGTGGGCAACGTCCCCTTTCGTCCCGGTGCGGCGCCCCCCCCCCCCCCATGTCGCCACCCACCATTGTCGTCCTAAACGTCGAGTTGGAGACGGGCCTCCCCCTCTCTCACACACATATACATACAATATATACATATATATTTTAGCCCCATCCTCCAATTTCTTACCTTCATCCTCTTTGTCCCATCCTCACACCCGATCTACGTGACGCCTACGTGGCGGATCATCCTCCAAGGGAAGAACATCACCATACCGCATAGCCTAATGGTCGATAATAGTAAAAGATGGTTAAACACAGTAAAATTGCCACACATGAGTATAGGACCCATTAATTAGTCGATATAATTGTCATGTTTTCTGGTGTATTCTTACCCTTAAATAATAATATTAAATAGTAATTTTCATTATACATGTTATTAGAATTGGATTTTATATATATAGTATAATGTACAAAACGGCTTAACCTACATTAACGTACGCGACAAAAAAGATAACGTGCGTGATTATTTTTTTGATCAACTTAACATGCGTGATTTTATATCCCATGCATGATTATAAAAAAAAACTGAATCCATGCCTGATTATATGTTCTCATGCGTGATTATAGCCCTGATCTGACGGTTACCATTGTCGCGTACGTGAAGTATGATAATGGCTTTTGTATGTTAATCTAACCCTATATATATATATATATATATATATATATATATATATATGGTAGGGTTCATACGAGAACCAATATAAACACAACCAAAATAAACCTACTCTACCATCACCCAAAAATTTAAACACCCACTCCCACCCCATCACAACCCAAAAACCTATCCCTCCCCCCCCCCCTAACAAAAAAAAAAAAAAAAAAAAAACTAATCCCCATCCCACCCCCAAAAAACCTAAATTCCACATCTCAAAAACCTAAACCCTAAAGCTAAACACAAAACTAAATGCTAACATTAAAATTACAAAACTAGTTATTTGAATAACATGTATCAAATACTTATAAATTTATTATTAGTAATATAATTTATAAATGTATTATTAACAATAATAACTAACAAAGTTACTTATTTAGCAACACACTAGGATTATACTAAGTTACTTATGAAGTTAAATCGATAACATTAACTAAGGTTATAAGGTGTGGTCACGACCCTCAAGACCATCATTACCCTCCATGTTAGCGACATATCATTTCACTCTCATTCACCATCTAAATCCACCATCCTATATGGTGTGTTCATGACCGAAATCACCATCCCCATTTTATTTTAAAATTTATTTTGTATAAAATATATTTAACTAAATTAAGGGAAGGCAAAAAGGGAAGAGTAAATTACGAAAATCGTCCTTTATGTTGACATCAAATTGCAAACTATGTCCTTTATCTTTAAAAAGTACAAAAATCGTACTCGATGTTTGCAAACTCTTACATGTTATGTCTTT
The DNA here is from genome assembly GCF_002127325.2 of Helianthus annuus. Taxonomy (NCBI): domain Eukaryota; kingdom Viridiplantae; phylum Streptophyta; class Magnoliopsida; order Asterales; family Asteraceae; genus Helianthus; species Helianthus annuus. The sequence continues at coordinate 70,806,357 of NC_035447.2, forward strand.
TAGCCCTAATTTAGTTTAATTTTCTTTGTTAAATCTAAACAAATGGACTCAGATAAAGGATATTTTGATAATTTACCCTAAATACTAAAATAAAAAAATATAAATAAAACTCACCCACCCACTTATCATTTCTCTCTCTAAAAGTACATACACTCTCTCTCTTCACCACCACCACTACACTCATTTCATCTTCTTCACTCTAAAGTCTAAACCAGCCACCACAATCTCCATCTTTCACCACCCTGAACAACCACCGTCATCCCCCACCATATATTAACTGTAAAATAGACATGTAATAAAATGAGATTCAAAATAAGAATTTGCAAAAGGAATGCTCTCGTAATTATTAAATTTTATATAGTCATATATTTTAATTCAGCCAGTAAATTATATTCTAAAAATATATATTTGGGATGATTGCAGATTTTAAGGGTCAAATAAGGCAACCCTCTATCTCTCTTCTATTTTGCCGTTTATCATTCCTCAAATCCTGTTCGACTGTTAGCCTCTCGAGCTGTGAAGATCGCTTGTCGTATCTCGCTAGAAGGGGAGCTCTGATTCTGACTTTTGGGTATAAATAGAGTTCGCATTCTCTGCTTCAGAATCATCCAAGATCATTAACCTAAACCTTGAGTCTTAATATTCAATCAATCTGGTCTTTTATCACATATCAAGCTATGTTTATCTTCTTTCTTGTATTGGTTTGAACAGCCTACTATTTGTTTCTTAATCAACAAATTGTTTAGTCTTTTTTCAATAAACAAATCCAAGTTCTGACATAGTTCCTTGAACCGTGACAGAATTCCTTGAATAGTTTGGCATTGGGATGATTCACGAAAAGATAAAAATGTGTTTCTAATTTCTATGGAAAGTGGGGGTTAATAATATGTCAAATTTGGGCAACTTTAACAACAGGGGGCGGACAACTACTTTTTATGGTAGGTGGATGACGGTGGTTGATCGGGTGAAAGGTGGAGATGGTGGTGGGTGGTTTAGAGTGGAGAAGATGAAGTGGGTGTAATGGTGGTGGAGAGAGAGAGTGTATGTATTTTCCAGATTCACAAATATTAAGGCCATGTGTAGTCATAAAGCCCCTTGTGGGGCGTTATGCGACACGTGTCGTACCACGTCATACGTGGACTTTATAAGGCGTTATATCACTAGAGCCCGTAGTCATAAAGCCCCTACCCATCATTACCTATTTAATAATTTTCAATATTATTAATTAATTATAAAAAAAATAACATTTTTTATTGGTCCAAGGTTTCAAACCTTCCTCCACAACGCCGTGATATCCATAGCGCTCCCCCACTTTTTTTGCCTCATAACGCCGCCCGTAGTGGTGTTCGGGGCGTTATGGGGGCGTTATGAGAGAAAATGGCGCCATATAAAGCCCCACTACGCATTACCTAAGACCATAGATAATGGTTAATGCCCACTAAGGGGCATTTTTCACCACATCATCATCATAATGCCCTTTTAAAAAAGGTGTAATGGTTAATACCCATTTCATTTATTACTTTCCATTAATTTTTCTTCTCTTTGGGCATTATTATAGAAATGCCCCTCACTCTTTATGCCCCTCACTCTTTATGCCCCTATAATGCCCATGAGTAATGGTGTAAGGGCATTATCAAAATCTTTCATGCCCTTAGGCTATAGGGTGTGGTCATGACCCTCATGACCACCATGACCCTCCATGTTAGTGTCATGTAACCCACCTCTAATCCACCATCCAAAACCACTACCCTAAGGGTGTGGTCATAACGTAAACCACTAGCCCCTTATTTATTTTAATTAATCTTTAAATAAAGAAAAAAGGAAATAATTTGTTGAAAAATGGAAGGGAGGACCATGGTTGCCATGGTTTAATCCATGCCAACCATGGTGGATCAACCAAGGGGGTGGTGTAGCCTTACATTCATGTTCCTAGGTGGCAAATCATGTCCCAATAATGACCCCCACACCCTATAGCCTTATAAATCCTCATTACATATGGTCTAAGTGGGGTGGGTGAGTTTTATTTATATTTATTTATTTTAGTATTTACCGTAAATGACCTAAATACCCTCATATGGGGTCTATTTGGTCATATTTAACCATGAAAACTAACTAAGTTATGACCAAAGGACATAACATGTAATGGTTTGCAAACATCGAGTATGTTTTTTGTATTATTTAAAGATAAAGGACATAGTTTGCAATCTCATGTTAACATAAAGGACGATTTCTGTAATTTACTCAAAAAGGAATAAAAAAACTGGTAGCATATATAAAGTGCCATTAAAAACCTATTTTAGTGGCATAGAAACTAAATGCCACTAAAAGGAGTGCTAAACAAGTATAGCATGCAAAAAGTGCCATTAAAAACCTAAATTAGCGGCACAAAATGTATATGCCATCAAAAGCGTGTGCCACTAAATGGCATTTTTCTGTAGTGATTCTTATGTACTTTAATATAATGGTGTAACCATGGTATTTGGATGGTGTATACCCCAACACCTTGCTCGGTTTTAATTTATGAATGAAAGCTTGAGTTGCCCCTTCAAAAAAAACTGATTGAGTTTGTATCCCATTTTCAACCAGAGAAAACCACAACCAAGGGTGGAAATGAATGTAGCAGGTTGAATGATGAAACTTTAGTTTCAAAATTATTGTTTGTTTACTACCATCCCGTGTAATCACGGGTCAATAACCTAGTGTTATTATAAAACTCTAGCGAATAAACGTCTTATAAAACTTGTTTTATGACTCAAATATCAAGTATCCTATTACGGTGTATTATAATAACACCATAATGATTAAGCGTCCTATAAAGGTTAAAGTTATAAGACCCTAGTGTCAAGTGTCTATTAAGTTATGTTATAATAGAACTCTAGCGAATAAGCGTTCTATAAAATTGATGTTTTATGACTCAAATATCAGGTGTCCTATTAAAGTGTATTATAATAACACCATAATGATTAAGCGTCCTATAAAGGTTAAATTTATAAAACCCAAGTGCCAAGTGTCTTTTAAGTTATATTATAATAAAACTCTAGCGAATAAGCGTCCTATAAAACTAATGTTTTATGACTCAAATATCAAGTGTCCTATTACGGTGTATTATAATAACACCACAATGATTAAGCGTCCTATAAAGTGTAAAGTTATAAGACCCACGTGTCAAGTGTCCTATTAAATTAAGTTATAATAAGACTTCGACTAGAAAAGGTCCTATAACATTGAACATTTATGACTTAGCTACAACGTGTCCTATTAAGTTATGTTATAATAGGACCCCAGATGATCAAGTGCCCTAATATAGTACCACATAGGGACACTAACAATTAAATGTCTTATAAAGTACTTTATTAGGATCTACATTTTAAATGTCCTATTAAATTATATGATAATAGGACCCCAAAAAATCATCCATCCTATTAAATAGGTTTTTAGGACACCAGTTTAGTAGAATATATTATAAAAGGACCCCAAAAGTTCATTAGTCCTATTAAATAGTTTATTAGGACCCTCTTTTACAAGCGTCCCACAGAAACGGTCCTAAAAAGCCATTTTTGTTGTAGTGTGTTTTAACAAAACCTCACTTAATTAAATATATATAAAGCAGTTTTTGAGTATTTGTAAAGAATACAATTATAGTGGGTATGTTGGGGTTTTGTATACAAAATTGGTTACTGGCGTGGTAACATCCCATAAGTTGAGTATGACCGTACCACTGATGTTAATTGTGATGTCTTGGATACAAATGTAATTGCGGATGTGCCCTCAATACTGCAAATTGGTTTTTACTTAAACTTGATTAAACTGGGATTCACTCACCAGTATTTCCCACTGACAAAATGTTTTTAAAACGCGTTTCAGGTAACAAAATGTGAAAGCCAAATAGAAGCCAGCTGGACAGCACTGAAGGCTTGGAAAAGTGGCAATAAAGTTACCTAAGAATAAAATGGATGTTTTTATTCAAATAAATAGGATGTATTCCTATGAAACGTGTGTATTGAAAACTTGGGTCTTTACCCATATGTTTAATGTTATAAACATGGTGGTTTACTCTGATTAAAATATTTCCTAACTACGGTCCTGATGAAAATTTCCGCTGCCAAATTGAATAAATAAATGTGATACCACCGAAACTGGCTCACGGCCGCCCGTTCCCGGGAGATAGGGATCGGGGGCTGTGACAGAAGGTGGTATCAGAGCTATGCCACTGATTCAGCCACAGAAGTGTTCTGCTGACATCAAAATTCAAAGTGTTAGGAAATAAATTATGGAAATACGTGTATAATTGTATTTCTTGCTATGTGTTATCTGACTATTTGTTAGTTTACAGTATGAGCGACCAAGGACCTTCTGACGCCTATCGTCAACTGTCTGGTTCGCCTAGGAGCGAAGGCACCTCCTCTTCTCAGCCTGCCCTCTCAGGGTATTCTGCTGACACAGAAGAAGGGATCTTTGTATTTAAGGCTCAGTCTGAAGAGCCATTTCCTCAGAAAAAGAGGGGATGGTTCAGTAGGGGAGCTCACGAGCGTAGGAAAAGAATGAAAAAGTTGCAGGAACAGCGAGTGTTAGCCGCAGCAAAAAGAGAAACTGATGCTTATAATCAGGATATGCTCAATAGGGGTATCGCTAATATTCATATTTTAGCAACCACTGCTGCTGACCCAAACCTGGAACAAATGCTAGCACCCCAACCACAAAATCCTGATCAACCCATGGAAATAGAAGACCAGATAGAAATACCTGAGTACAACCCGGAGGAGATACCTAGGGTACCTGCACCTGATCCTTTAGACCCAAACAATTACGACCCCTGGTGGGACGATGTTCGGGACTACGTGCAACAAAACCCAATTCAGGAAAATGTGCCAATACCCAACTTAGGAGCTTATCCAGGGTTAGATCCTCAAGATCCCTACAACATTAGTGACGCATATGTTAGGGAAATTTTAGAAAATCCATACCCGTACCAAGCCCCTATGCCTCCATATCAGGAACCCGTACCTCAGTTTCCAAACCCAGTCCTAGAACCTGCACCCCCAATGAGTGCAGAAAATGTCCAGGAACTTAGGACTTTTGGGGAAGAAATTTTAGAAAGCAGTGATCGTATGCGACAGGTGGGAGAACGCCTCGTATGGAAATACGATGAGCGTAATATGGATTTTTGGATGAATCCATATCAGTGAAGGTGATGGTAGAAACAGTAATAATAATAATAATAATAATATAATAATATATGTGTGTATGTGTTAGAAAAAAAAAAAACTACGGATGCATACTATTAGTATTGTAGCTTTACATTTCAGTCGGTACTGTAATTTTTATTTCTGTACTGGTGTGTACTGATGCATACTATATAAAAAGAGTAAAAGTCGCAATGCTCGACGCTTTTGGTTAAAAGTGCGTGTCATGTGATTGGCTATATATAAATATTAATTGTGATATTAATATTTGGTAAATGTCTAAAATTCAGATGGCCGACGCGGGAAATCAAGAAAATCTGAATAACGATAACCAGAGTAACATTAACGTGGTTAATGAGAATTCGGACAATAATAACAACGGAAATCAAATGGATAATAGTGCCGTTCAGCATATTGTGGCACATGGAATTATAGATGCGATGCCATTTATTATTCAAACAGTTCAGGAAGCGAATAATAAAAGTAAGCATAGCAGTAAGCGACCAACTGAACCCGAAAACAGCGTGAACAATGGACCCATACTTCAAGCGCCCGTTCCCAAAAGAAGAAGAACCATGCCACATGGTTGTTCTTACAAAGAATTCTGGTCCTGCAAACCAATAGAATTCTCGGGCAATGAAGGACCCATTGCAGCTTTACGCTGGATAGAGAAAACTGAGGCAGTTCTGAAAATAAGCAAGTGTGCTGAAGAAGATAAAATAATGTTTGCTTCAAATATGTTTAAAAATGCAGCCTTAGAATGGTGGAACACTATCCTCCAATCCAGAGGAAGTGATAAGATTTATAATATGGAATGGGAAGAATTCAAGAACATGGTAGAAAGGAAATTCTGCCCTCCCAATGAAAAAGAACAGATAGCAAATAAGTTTCTGAATCTAAGAATGACCGGGGTAGATAGTAAGGGTTACACTACCACATTCTTTGAATATGCTAGGATAGTACCTACCCTTGCATCACCTGAACCAGTGTTAATCTCCCGTTATATCTGGGGATTAATTGGAGAGATTAGACATGTAGTCAAGGCAGCTAGACCCAAACCATAGAGGAAGCTGTAGAACTAGCTAATACCTTGACAGATGAGTTAATCCGTACTAGAGAAGAAGATCAGAGGAGAAACCTAACCCAAAGGCTTACTCAAGAATTCCGTTCTGGGAATTCCAATCGTAGGAATGTAGGTTCTACCTCTGCACCCTACTGCAAAGCCTGCAGAAAGAAGCATTCTGGAAGATGCTCTACTTACTGTAATTTTTGCAAGGCCCCAGGACACAAGGAAGAGAATTGCAAGAAGAAATCCAGTAATGGAATGTGTTTCAATTGTGGGGAAAAAGGTCACATTAGGACAAACTGTCCGAAATTGGCTCCAGCTGCAACCAACAAAAATCCTAAAAATGCCAGAGCATTCGTGCTAACTACAGAGGAAGCCAGGATGATTCCAGACGTCATTGCTGGTACGTTTTTAGTTAATGATATTTTTGCTAAAGTATTATTTGACTCTGGTGCAAACCAAAGTTTTATTAATACTTCGTTTTGCAAACTCCTAAATCAATCATTAACTAAACTACCACAAGAATGTCTAGTGGAAACCGCAAATGGAGAAACTGTTAAGATTTCTGAAATCTTGCAGGGAGCAAGAATAGAAATTTTTAATCAAAAATTTATGGCAAACCTTTACCCAATGAATCTGGTTGGATTTGATGTAGTATTAGGAATGGATTGGTTAATAGCCAATAAAGCCAGTATTTTATGTGATCAAAAGACAATTCAATTAAAATCACCAAGAGGTGAAAAGATCTCAATTAAAGGAGATAAACCTTTTAGATCCACTAAATTCATCTCTGTGATGAAAACTGCAAGTTGTATAAGAAAAGGATCTATAGTGTATTTGATTTCAATAATCACTAACACTAAAGGAAAAGAAGTAAAAGATATCCCAGTAGTATCCCAATTTTCAGATATCTTTCCAGAAGAATTGCCAGGACTACCGCCAGACAGGGAAGTGGAATTCAGAATCCATCTGCTACCAGGAACAGCACCAATTGCCAAAGCACCTTACCGTTTAGCACCCGCGGAAATGCAAGAACTGAAGAAACAACTAGACGAGTTGTTGGAAAAGGGATTCATACAGCCAAGCTCATCGCCATGGGGAGCGCCGATTTTGTTTGTTAAAAAGAAGGACGGATCAATGCGTATGTGCATTGACTACCGTGAATTGAACAAAGTCACGATTAAGAATCGGTACCCATTACCGAGGATCGATGATTTATTTGATCAACTTCAAGGAGCTCGATTTTTCTCTAAAATCGATTTAAGATCAGGATATCATCAATTAAAGGTACAGGAAGAGGATATTCCTAAAACCGCATTCAGAACAAGGTATGGTCATTATGAATTTACTGTCATGCCATTTGGTCTAACCAATGCCCCAGCCGCATTTATGGACATGATGAACCGAATATGTAAGCCATATTTGGATAAATTCATAATTGTCTTCATAGATGATATTCTAATTTACTCTAAAAGTAAAGATGAGCATGCAAAGCACTTGCACTTACTTTTAAGTTTATTGAGAAAAGAGAAGCTTTATGCTAAATTTTCAAAGTGTGAGTTTTGGTTAGAACAAGTGCAATTTCTCGGACATTTAGTTAACCATGAAGGAATTCATGTAGATCCAACGAAAATCGAGGCAATTACCAAATGGAAAACCCCAGAATCACCAACTGAAGTTAGAAGTTTCTTAGGATTGGCCGGTTATTATAGAAGATTTATTCGAGATTTTTCTAGAATAGCCATTCCTTTAACTAAGTTAACCTGTAAATCTGTTAAGTTTGAATGGGGACCAAAACAAGAAGAAGCCTTTAGAATCCTTAAGCAAAGATTAACCCATGCACCGATACTAGCATTACCAGAAGGAACTGAAGACTTTGTAGTCTTTTGTGACGCTTCTAAATTAGGTTATGGATGCGTATTGATGCAACGTCAAAAGGTTATAGCTTATGCATCTAGACAGCTTAAGAGTCATGAAGGAAATTATTCAACCCATGATTTGGAGTTAGGAGCCATAATTTTTGCCCTTAAGATTTGGAGACATTATCTTTATGGTAGTAAGTTTACCATATTCACAGATCATAAGAGTTTAAGATATGTCTTCGGGCAAAAAGAGTTGAATATGAGACAGAGACGCTGGATGGAATTGCTTAGTGATTATGATTGTAATATCCAGTATCATGCAGGAAAAGCCAATGTGGTGGCTGATGCTTTAAGTCGAAAATATCACGAAAAACCAAAAAGGGTACGTTCTCTTAAATTAAATCTACAAGTAGATTTAAACAATCAAATTAGAAAAGCACAAAAATCAGTAATCAAGGAGGATACTGAAAAGTTAAAAAGGAATGATTAAGGAATTAGAACAAGGAACAGATGGAATTTGGAGGTTCCATAAAAAGAGAATGTGGATACCTAAATTAGGAAATTTACGTCACCGTATATTAGAAGAAGCCCATAAGTCTAAATATACGATGCATCCAGGAAGTGATAAAATGTACCAGGATTTAAGGAAAAATTTCTGGTGGATAGGAATGAAAAAGGACGTAGCAGCTTATGTTTCTAAATGTTTAACTTGCTCACAAGTTAAAGCTGAACATCAGAAACCCTCAGGATTGTTACAACAATTAGAAATACCAGTTTGGAAATGGGAATGGATAACAATGGATTTTGTTACCAAATTGCCTAAAACAAGGAAAGGTAATGATACAATCTGGGTGATTGTAGATAGATTAACCAAGTCAGCTCATTTCTTACCAATGAAGGAAACCTTTAGTATGGAACAATTAGCCAAATTATATGTAAATAAAATTGTTTCATTACATGGCATTCCTTTATCAATTGTTTCTGATAGAGATAGCCGTTTTACTTCTCATTTTTGGTCAAGTTTCCAAAAAGCAATGGGAACCAGGTTAAATCTAAGCACAGCTTATCATCCTCAAACGGACGGACAAAGCGAAAGGACAATTCAGACAATGGAGGACATGCTTAGAGCTTGTGTAATTGATTTTGGAGGTAACTGGGACGAACACTTACCTTTAATAGAATTTTCTTATAATAACAGTTATCACACAAGTATCAATGCTGCACCATTCGAAGCACTTTATGGACGAAAGTGCAGAACCCCAGTCTGTTGGGCAGAAATTGGGGAAAAACAATTATCTGGACCTGAGATAGTACAAGAAACAACTGATAAAATCATTCAAGTCAAGGAACGACTGAAAACAGCACGTGATCGCCAAAAGAGCTATGCTGATAACAGACGCAAACCATTAGAATTTCAAGTAGGAGATAAAGTGTTATTGAAAGTCTCTCCCTGGAAAGGAGTGGTAAGATTCATCAAAAGAGGAAAGCTTAGTCCCAGATATATTGGACCTTTCAAAATTCTTAAAAGAATAGGACCTGTAGCCTATCAGCTACAACTGCCAGAAGAAATGGCAGGAATACATGATGTGTTTCATGTATCCAATCTTAAAAAGTGTTTAGCTGATGAATCACTCGTAGTACCTCTTAAGGATATAGAGGTTAATGAGCAACTCAAGTTTGTGGAGAAGCCTCTACAAATTGAAGATAGGAAAGTTAAAAATCTCAAGCATAAGAGATTGGTTCTGGTCAAAGTAAAGTGGGAATCCAAAAGAGGACTCGAGTACACGTGGGAGCTTGAATCCAAAATACAAAAGAAATATCCACACTTGTTCCAGTAGATCTCGAGGACGAGCTCTAAAACAAGGTGGGGAGGATATAACAACCCTTGGTAAAACAGACATCCTCATAATATTTCCGACACCCTAATATATATTGTAAATATATCAACTTGTCTTTATATGCACCCCGTATGTGAAAACCGAGCCCCAAGATAGATTATACTATATAAAATAAATAAAAAACAAAAATTAGTAAGCTGAGGCGGGCCGCGTAGGGCCTCACCTCAAGTTAACGCGGGCCGCGAGAGTGTTTAACCAGACTTTTCCTAAAACACAAGTTGATGCGGGCCGCGTACATGGTGGGTTAAGTCCATGCGGGCCGCGAGTGTCCGGAATTGTGGCGTGACCCGGTGCGGCCACGTGTCCAACTCGTGTCAACCCTAGATGATGACCGGAACAAGCTATACGTTGACTTTGGGTCAACGCGGGCCGCGTAAGGCCTGGCCAAACTCCACGCGGGCCGCGTGGGAACGCGATTTCACAACTATAAATAGAGGGCAACGGCCTTCAGTCCATCTCGCTCACTTTCTTTCTTTCTTTCTAAATTTCTGAAGTAGTATACACTATACCCGGGCATTATACCCCCTAAAATAGCGAGGTTCTGCTACGATGTAAGTATTATAACCCCTGGAGACGTATTAGATACGCTGCCCGATTGATCTAGGGTTCCGTAACGGCTGTCGTGGTTCTGCCCGACGTAGTCGTTGGAATGCCGTCTCGGGGAGGGTATTACTAATGTTAAAATGGGTTATTATACTAACACACGTGTATTTGTGTAATTTATAGATTATCTCCAGGAAACCCTTACGAAAAACCTAAAACAGCAATGTGAGTTGATTCGCTTTTTGTAAACCTTTTGTTTACTGTTTTTACAAAACCTCACTTAATTAAATATATATAAAGCAGTTTTTGAGTATTTGTAAAGAATACAATTATAGTGGGTATGTTGGGGTTTTGTATACAAAATTGGTTACTGGCGTGGTAACATCCCATAAGTTGAGTATGACCGTACCACTGATGTTAATTGTGATGTCTTGGATACAAATGTAATTGCGGATATGCCCTCAATACTGCAAATTGGTTTTTACTTAAACTTGATTAAACTGGGATTCACTCACCAGTATTTCCCACTGACAAAATGTTTTTAAAACGCGTTTCAGGTAACAAAATGTGAAAGCCAAATAGAAGCCAGCTGGACAGCACTGAAGGCTTGGAAAAGTGGCAATAAAGTTACCTAAGAATAAAATGGATGTTTTTATTCAAATAAATAGGATGTATTCCTATGAAACGTGTGTATTGAAAACTTGGGTCTTTACCCATATGTTTAATGTTATAAACATGGTGGTTTACTCTGATTAAAATATTTCCTAACTACGGTCCTGATGAAAATTTCCGCTGCCAAATTGAATAAATAAATGTGATACCACCGAAACTGGCTCACGGCCGCCCGTTCCCGGGAGATAGGGATCGGGGGCTGTGACATTAGAACCTTTTGGCTCTCCGTGTACATTCATCGATGCTGATGGTAAATTTGGAGCGAAAGCGAATGAAGGATTTTTCGTAGGATACGCCAGCCCGTTAAAGAGGGTGTTTGTACCGTGTCTTGGGAAGGTGATTCAGGTCCTTCATGTGGATTGTCAGAAGCACACAGAGTCGCAACAACTTCCCGGACAAAGATTCCTATTTGATTACGACAAACTCTGGGAATCGTTTCATCTACCGTCTGAACCGAGTGAGGAGGAAATTGCTCTCATGTACCTGTATCAGCAGAGTCAGTCGCAAGAGCCAGAATCTAGTCCGCTAGATGTTCCTACGCTCACCGTGGGTACTCACGATGATGAAGCAGGACCGAGTGGAACTATTCACATACCGCCAGAGGAACCAGCTCCGTCATTTGACGTTTCTGACGACTCAGAGGAGGAACCCGCTCCTACCTTTGACGAGGAACCAAAGGAGACTGCAGAGGAGACTGTTGATCAAATCGTTGATCTTGATATATCAAATCTGGAATCGGAAGTTGTGGTGCCTGATACTGTGATGCCGAGGACACTGTCTTATCATCCGTCAGAACAGATTATCGGCGATTTACAGAATGGTGTCAAGACGAGACATCAGATAGATCGTGCTTTTACATGTTTTTATTCTGATATAGCTGATATGCAGAAAGAAGTCTCATACAAATGTTTTATTTCGCAGATCGAGCCCAGGTCTTACAAAGAAGCATTGATCGAGGACAGCTGGGTGAATGCTATGCAGGAGGAACTGCAACAATTTGAAAAATTGGGCGTCTGGAGACTCGTTAATCTGCCAAAGAACCAGAAGCTGATAAAAACAAAATGGGTGTTTAAATGTAAACGTGATGATCGTGGCGTCGTGGTGAGGAACAAAGCACGTTTAGTGGTCCAAGGCTTCAGCCAACAGGAGGGAATAGACTATGAAGAGGTTTACGCGCCGGTTGCAAGGCTTGAAGCAATCAGAATCTTTCTAGCCTTTGCATCCTGGAAAGATTTCAAGGTCTATCAACTCGACGTTAAATCGGCATTCCTGTATGGCAAGATTCGAGAAGAAGTTTATGTGGGGCAACCACCGGGGTTTGCAGATCCGCTAAACAGAGACAAGGTGTACCTACTGGATAAAGCTTTATATGGTCTACACCAGGCCCCGAGAGCCTGGTACGAGACTCTCTCGACCTACTTGCTGGACAACGGGTTCACAAGAGGAACAGTAGACAGCACCTTGTTCACAAAAGAAGAAGCTGGCCATTTGCTGATAGTGCAGATCTACGTTGATGATATAATTTTTGGTTCCACCAACGATGAGTTGTGCAAAGAGTTTGAAGTTGTAATGAAGAAGAAATTCGAAATGAGTTCAATGGGGGAGATGAAGTTCTTCCTCGGGCTGCAGGTAGAACAAATGCCCGACGGAATCTTCATTCACCAATCAAAATATGTAAAGGACGTGCTCGATAAGTTTGATATGACAGATTGCAGTCCTGCATCAACCCCCCTCGCACAGAACCATGGTATTTGTCCGGATGAACAGGGAGTGAAGATGGATGAAACGTTATACCGATCGATCATTGGGTCTTTAATGTATCTCACAGCTTCCCGTCCCGACATCATGTACCCGACATGTCTATGTGCACAATATCAGTCGAATCCGAAGCAATCTCATCTGACGATCGTCAAACGCATCTTACGGTATTTGAAGGGTTGCCCAAGCATCGGCTTGTGGTACCCTCGTTCGGGTGATTTTACCTTATCTGGTTTCGCTGATTCAGATTTTGGTAGCTGTAAGCAGAACGCAAAGTCCACTACTGCTGGGTGCCAGTTCTTCGGAACTCGGCTCGTTACCTGGCAGTACAAGAAGCAAACTGCAGTTGCGCTCTCACGTGCGAGGCTGAGTACGTCTCAGCCTCTAGCTGTTGCTCGCAGATCCTCTGGATCCAACAGCAGATGCGCGACTTCGGTCTGCAATTCTTGGATACACCAATATTTATGGACAATGAAGCGGCCATAAATGTTACTAAAAATCCGGTTCATCATTCGAAAACAAAGCACATTGAAATCCGTCACCATTTTATTCGAGATTGTTACGAAAAGAAATTAATACGGATTGAACATGTGGGCACCGATGATCAGAAAGCTAATTTTTACACAAAACCGTTTGATAAAAAGAGATTTTATTATCTTTTAAGGTTAAATGGGTTAAAAAATCTGCAATCTGGGAGGGTTATCGAGTGTGAAGCCGAATTGGGCGGCGATCTGACTTGAACCGTATCGAGTTGTCAATTTTTGTTTGTACAGTTGTATTTTCTTGCTTTTCTTTAAAAACAAAAACACAAAAATATGTTTTAGTTTTAGGGGGAGATATTCGCAGAAAAATACAAAAACATGATAAAATCATAAAAAATCCAAAAACATTAAAAAAATGCAAAAAGAGCTGTGTAGTATAGGGGAAATGATAGTACATCAGCTAGACGGGCACAGTACGCTAGTGATATGTAATGTAAAAATGCAATTAAGCAGTCTCGCTAAAGATGTGCCAGTAGGTTCTTACAGAATTAGTAGATCGGTTTGGGATATAAACTAAATTTAACTTGCATTTTCGTGGGGAACACCTCCAGGATATATAGGTAACCCCTGAAATCCTGTTTGAAAGGTCCCGTATTCTGAGATACTAGGTCTTTATGCTCGGTGATATCTGGGGTATTATCCCGGGACTTCTGCTGTATGGAAATACTGACCTAGTCCCCGGATAATACTTTACACAAAAAGCTTTGAAAGATAAGCTTCATCCTCAGCATGCTGATGAAACAATAAAATTGATAGTCGCCGCTGTTGAAATGCAAAAGATCCTCTAAAGGGGACCCACCGAAAAGTCGAGCCGTCATCTCTCTGCTGAACGGAAGTTCTGACCTGAGCTCTCACGGTTTCGCATCTACCCCCAACAGATATCAGCTGTGGTATATTCACCTGTAAGACTGAATACTGGGATCCGGATACGGGAGTATATACTGAGGTGGGAACACACGTTGACGTTTAAGTCTCTAAAACACTAATAACGTATCCCGAACAGATTGAAAATTCTGTGAGAATTTAAAGTGGATCAATATACCGACAATCAACGCGAATTGCTTAAATGTTTAAAATGAAATAAGCTTAACGGTGCTTGTGTTCTGTCGGCAGCTGATATGATCCCCTAACACGCGCGAAAAAATATTGTGTGTATATATTTCAGTTTGTACAACTTTAAACCCAAAAAGATTTTCTTTCTTATTTTAGTTTCGACAACTGATACTGGGGATTGGAAGTTCAAAGCCCGTGTGCAGATCATGTTTGTGCCTGATGAGGGTTGGGTAAGCTGTGATTGCAAACATAGATATGGTATGATGTTTGTAAGATAAAATGTGCAAATGTTTGAAACGTTGAAAAGTTCATTAGTTTGAACTGATTTTGAATCAAAACGACAAAGTACTTCATAAAACTGATCATCCAGGGCCATTAACTTGGACTTGGTAGGTCAAACAGTTGTCCGGGGTCATTAAATTGGATTTGGTCAACTGGGTGCCAGTGTGTGAAATCGAAAAAGTTGGAAAAATGAATAAAAAATAAATTTCTTAAAAATCTAAGGTTGGATCGCTTTTGTGACATTGGTCCGTTCTTCTGTCAATATAACCATTGTGGACCGCTCATAAGAACATGACGAATAAGCGGTCCAGTCATCATATAAAAGGTACTGAGGTCCGCTTTTTCTGTCATTACCCAAACCGCTTTTACGTCATCTTCTCTGGGCGATTTTGAGCGATCCCATCTGTTTCCTCGTGTTCATCGAGATTTACTGCTATTTGATCTGATTTCCCTCTTGTTTTTGATAGATTTCCATTGTTTACATCATGGGAAAGGTAAGTATTCTCTTGATTTCAGTTCTAGTGTGTTAAACAACGTCTGTCGATATGTTTGAATAGTTGAATCGTGTTTTGAGCCTTTAACTGTCATATCAGTCTGAATTGGTAGCTTGATTGTTGTCGTCTGATGATTTTAATAGTTGTATAACATGTTAATTGCTGTAATTTAGGTGTTTGATGAGAGTTGTCGGTAATGAGTGGTTTTAATCTTAGATCTAGTGAGTTTTAGGTATAATTGTAAGAATCCAAAGACACCATTAGACTCGGATTTCTTCGTAGAATCTGATTTTAGAATCAATTTTAGGTGTTAAGATGTGTTTACATGAATTTGATTTTAGGATCGCTTTTACAATCAGGTTGTTCAGATCCGCTCATATGACATGTTAGGACCGCTCATATGTCATCTTTGAA
Organism: Helianthus annuus; assembly: GCF_002127325.2. Taxonomy (NCBI): domain Eukaryota; kingdom Viridiplantae; phylum Streptophyta; class Magnoliopsida; order Asterales; family Asteraceae; genus Helianthus; species Helianthus annuus. Next base: position 70,822,124 of record NC_035447.2, read on the forward strand.
TCGCTCATGTGTCATTCTTTGAACCGCTCATAGGTCAACTGTTGAACTGCTTATAGGTCTTTTGTAGAACCGCTCATAAGACATCTGTAGGACCGCCCATATGTACCATTTTTGAACCGCTCATTTGTACCATTTTAGGTCCGCCCATAGGTATCATTTCAGGACCGCTTTTAAGGCTGTAAAACTGTTGATTCGCTTATGTGTCTAGGGCTGGTTTGCTTTTGTGATTTTCTATGTAGGACCGCTTTTTAGTCATGTCTGTGGTTCACCTATAGGGTTGCAAAGTGTGTGGATCGCTTTTATAGTAGTATATAGTTTGGATCGCTTTTAATGCGCTTGCAGGTTCGCTTTTTAGTCAGTGTTAAAAATGTAAAATTTTTCTAAGTCTTGATTTCTGTTGTTGTTGTGCAGGCATCACCAAACGTGTTATTCGATCTAGTACACAACAGTTGCGTTGATTTAGATGTGGAAAAATATCCTTTATTGTCAGAATTCAGCAGTATTTTGGAGTACATGGATCGTATTCCAGTGAAGAAAGCAATGACTGACCAGAGGCTGTTGTACAGATCACATATTAGTCGATTTTGGAAAAATGCAAAGTATGATGAGGCAAGCAAGGTGATTTCGTCAGAAGTGGAAGTGGATGGAAAGTTGGAGACTATTCTGGTGACTGAAGCGTTAGTTCGCGAAGTGATGAATTTTCCTGATGAGGCCAACTACCCCACAAGATTTCCTGAACGTATGGTGAAGGGGTGTATGTTACGATTGGGATACAGAAGCACATTGAACACCGGGAACTACTTAAAGTCAAAATTTCAGAAATCATTCAAGTTTTTAATCCATTGTATTTTGATTTCCCTGAGTCACACAAAGGGCGGTTATGACCAGATGAGGGATTACCAGATGAACATGTTAACGGCATTGGTGTTGAATAAGAAATACAACTTCTCACATATAGTTTTTTATTATATGGTAGAGAATCTCACGTCAGATGTTAGAGTCTGGAGGTATCCACATTTTGTACAAATGATGATTGATCATGCATACCCTGGAATTGATAGAAACATTAAGGATGATCTTCTTGTTCAAGCTCACATGTCAAATATCTCGTTGAAGAATCTTGTCAAGTATCATCCTCATCATCCAGAGCCTGAGTTAGTGATTGAAAACTTCGGATTGCTTAGAGATGCGAACTATGTGGATCCTGATCCAGAAAATCATCAGAATTGGAGAAATCAAGAAGAAATGAAAGAAGCATTGTATGCTGTAGAGTTGAAAATAATTCAGGGTTTCAAACCAACAAAGAATGAGTGGTATGTGAAGGAGTCTGGACGCAGACGTAGACTTGCAACTCCTGTAGCTGAAGGTGAAGGTTCTTCTTCAAAGCCGAAGAAGAAACAAAAGAAGAAGGCTGAAACAGTGTTAGTAGATGAGTCTGATGAAGAAGTTCCTGAGGTGAATATTGAAAAGGAACAAGAAGCGGCTAGTGTTGCACATATAGAAATCGATACAGATTTGTTTACGTCTGAAGCATATTTTGTTGATAATTCTAATATTCAACAGGAGAAAGAGAAAGTGGTAGATGATGTTGAAGGCGACGATGTTGATAAAGACACTACTAGTTCTTCTAGTTCGTCTGATTATGAAGTGATTGATGCAAAAGAACGTGAAAGACGAATGAGAGAAGAGGTAGAACAGGAGAGGTTGATTAGAAAGAGAAAGAGGGAAGAGAAAGAAGATGCACTTTATGAACCTTCTCCTGAACATGTTTCAGCATCACAATCTACTCCGAAGGGTAAAAAGAAAGCTGGTGGTCGAAAGAAGGCTACTCCAAAGATTAAAGTGTCAAAGCGCCCTCAGAAGATCAAGCAAATGCAATCTACACCTCCACGACAACCAACACCTCCACAATCTCCAATACATCAATCTCCACCTAGACAACCAACACCACAACAATCACCAAGACAACCTACTCCTCCATCACACTCAACACCACCAAGACAACCTACTCCACAATGACAACCATCTCCTCTGTTTCAATCAACACCACCTCCACATCAACCATATTATTCTTCGCAAGATCTTTTTGGCACACCTCCACTCACCCAAGCACAACTTGGTTCTTCAAGTAGAGGTCTTCCAATACCGCAAGATAATCTGCTAGACGTTGATTTTGACTTTGCAAACAATTCTCAAGTATTGAAGTTGGAAAAGAGAATTGATGATGTGATAGCAGAAAATAAAAAGTTGGCGGCTGAATGCAAAAAGATTGCTGAGAGAGAAAAGACTCTTGTTGGTAAGGTGCAGAGGTTGGAGGGTGAAAACAAAGTGTTGACACTGAAAATTGAAGTTGATCAGACAGAAATCGACGTTCTGAAAGTTCGAGTGTCTGAATTAAAAGAAGAGAAGAATCGTCGAGAGAGTGAAAATGAGTACTATAAGTTGAAGAATAAAGAGCTTATGGCTGCTAAAGCATTGCATGAACACAAGTTCTACATGCTGAATAGAGTTGTGGAAAGCATGTTAGAAACTTCTGTAGAACAAAAATATGAAGAGTTGAAGTTAGAAGATCTTCGTGCTGAACGTAAAGCAGAATTAGAAAGGCAGATGAAAGATAAGGGTAAAGGGGTGGAAGGAAGTTCTGTAATGTCTATCGTACCTTCAATGGTGGTAGATAATCCTGAGCCTATATCTGCAGTTCCTGGTATAGTTGAAGAAGAATCACCAACGCTTAAGTTAATTGGTGGCGAAGATGAAGAGGATGATGAAGATGATGATGAGGAAGAGTTTGTTTATTCTGCGAGCAGTCACAGTTCTAAAGGTGATGATGATGATGACGCTGAAGGAGGTTCAGGTGTTAGAGTAACTGAAGCTTCAAATGAAAAAGTCGTTGAAGATCTGCTAAACGACACAGTCAATGAAGAAAGTGGTGAAGCTGAGAGAAAGGGGGAGTCGAGTAAGACTCAGATTGTAGAACATCATGAACCCTTGTTCCTATGTCTAGATGTGTATAGGGAGATGTTAAAAGATGTAAATCCCGAGATTCCAATTGATCTTGAAGCAGATCTGGAATCGTTTGATATCAATAAACAGCAAGATTATAAGTATGATTATGTTGAAGATGCTAATATATACGATAGAGTTGAGGTTGAAGTAGGTTCGGATAATGAAGAGGCTCCTGAAGATACCTCGAAACTTCCAACATTAATGGAATTCTTTGCTGCTGAAAATAGAGATGAATTACGTCAGAAAGTGACTGAAGCAGTGAATGATAATGTGTTTGAATGTTTGAGGAAAGAAACTGGGCAGAAAGATCAATCAACTGCTGATAAAGAAGATCAATCGAAAGCTGAAGAAATTGATCGTTCTAAATGGTTTAAAGATTCTCATGAAAGAAAGTTCAAGAGGCCGCTGAAGTTCTTCCAACGTGATAGAAATGTTTCGCTTGGAGATATTATTAGTTGGGGTTTTCTTCCACAAGTCAATGCTTATGCTATTAGAAGAGAATATGGCGTCCAGTACTTTGCACGTTTATATGATATAATGTCATTACCGTGGTGGGACGTTGATGAATTAGCAAAAGTGAGGGTCTTGGAGTACAAGGTGAGACAGAATGATACCGCGATGTGGGGCTACATCAAGTATGAACAATTGAAGTCGTTTCGAAAGTGGAAGCCTCATCGTCCAAGACGTGTTCAAAGAATTGATCCGGAAACTGGAGCTGTAGAAGTCATTCTGAATGTGAAACCTCCACGTACAATGAAGACAATTCCGATGCCAGAAATGTAACAGGATTTTTATAAAGGCTTTATTGACTGGGTGTACAGTTGCAGAACGACTGAAGCTATAATCACATACAGAGCTGGTGGAGAGCTGAGGGATATTCATGTTTACGACCCGATGTGGTTAGTAAATTGTTCAGCAAAAGACATTGAATGTCTATTCATTCACAAGATTCACTACTCTCCAGCAGATAAAGAGCAAGCTCTTCAGTTCCAACGTGTTGTATCACTGTGTATTCAGAAAGGAATCAACTCTGAAAACAAGTGGAAATCCTCGTGGTGGTCTTTAGAAGAGAAGATGAGGAAGAAATCAAAGCGTGAATGAGAACGTGAGAATCAAAAGATGGAAGAAAATAGAGGAAAGTTTATGAAGGAACAAGAAAAGGAAGAGAAAGCTAGGAAAAAAGAGAATGAGAAGATCAGGGTTGCTCTGAGAAGAAAGCCAAAACCAAAGGAAGAGAAATTCAAAGCTATCTGAAGACCTACATTCAAGACAAAGACTGCGGCTTCATCCAAGGGGGAGTTTGTTGGTGCACAATGTCTAAAGCCTGCGTCTTTGTAATGCTAGTTTAATGTATATGGTCTAGATAGGTTATTTTGTAAAAGTTCAGGGGGTCTATATGTAATTTTATGAAAGTTAGTATGTTGGACCGCTTTTGTGACATATGTCCACAAAAGCGGACCAGGTTTGTAGTCTGGACCGCTCTTATGGACATGTCACATGAGCGGACCAAGACCTCTATAAATACCCCTGATGTTCACTTCATTTGTAATGTTGTCTTGTGCTCTACGTCGAACTGCTGACCGTGCGGCAATCGTTATCAAGTGAAGAAAAAGTGTTTAAAGTGTGAATTCATCTGTTTCTACTCCTTTCTGTTACGTTTATCTTTGTATCATGCTGAAAATGTGTTTCCGCCACATTTTCAGTAAGCACTAGCTCTGATTGACTCATTCATGTGGTCAAAACTGATCCTACACTGGAGCTCTGATTACCAACTTGTAACATCCTTGTTATTATTTTACGTTTTTCGAATAGTTTACGAAAACAAACATGTGATTTTGATAAATAAGGTTAGTTAAAACTTTTACAATTTAAAAGAATATACAACTTAATGTAATTGAATTCGTCGTTTAAGAGATACGGCGAAACGCCGCGCGGAAGCTTGTATTTTGTCGTGTTCGGTTCTTCTTCGAGCTTGATCTTCATCCGGGCACTCTTGGTGATCACCTATGATCAAAACCAACTTAAAAGTTAGTTTTGATAGTTAGATAACAAGTTTAAACAAGTTATATGGGTCAAACAAACAAAATTAAACATTTTTGGAATTCAGGGGGGGCTAGACGCCCCACCTAGGGGCTAGACGCCCCACCTAGCCCCCTTTTTGACAGCAAGTTATTCATTTGTTGCTGTATAATTCCTAGCCAACCCAAGTTTCACGAAAACGGACATAACTCATTCGTTATTGATCCGTTTTACACGATTTTTTCCTACGCGTTCGTAATTTAATTCTCCATCACATGGAGTTAAAATCCAACATCCGAATTCACAAAAATTTAGATTTCAAGCTCTCGGTTTAATATTCAACTATGACACTTTTGACCCGTTCATGCTTTTACCAAACTAATTTGTTATTTTCCTTCAAAATCCTATGGTCATCATGTTATATCCGTTTACTTATTTTCAATATTTAACTTTACGGGTTCCTTAAGAAGTTTTAACCCGTTATGCATATATACTCGTTTTGACCCGTTTCGAGTATTTTACATTTTTAGACTTAAATCATGCTTCTATTGGTTTACATCCTATCACCATTTTTATATGAAATCCAGGGACTCAATTTAACAAGACGCTTATTTCCAAACAACTCTTTAAAGGTTGTTTACCCTATTTACCCCTCAAGGGCTTTTTGGTCAATTTTAGCCCTTCATTTGCGCGACGAGGGAGTTCCGATATTATTTGACCAAAATATCACTTTTAGCTCTAAACATGCGTACCTGAATCGGGTCATAAGATTGACCCGTTTAAATACCTTTCGCTATTAATATCTAGTTAATAGCAATGCTAACCATGTGTTAATTCCTGTGATCACAAAACTCAACAAGCAATCATCAAATATTATTGACAAATGGTGTTAACAACACCATTTGACCCGTTTAGTCGAAATGACCAATTGTCATTATAAGATGGCATTTAATTACCATTTCACCCCTTTAACCTATCCCGGTTTACTTTTTGAAATCATCCAACTTGAAAGTCGTTTCCTGTTTTATTTGACCCATTATGACTTATGCCAAATGGTGTCGTTTTAAATCCCTTTATCTATTCGTTAACCCATGTCCGGATTACCATTCACCATTTTTACCCCTTTCTACCATAATTTATGGTTTCTACCATTTTCACTTGTTCCGACTAGCATTATATCGCGCCGGAACATCATGTTTCATTTACTTAATATAAATCGTATTCCATGCTCATAAATAAGCATTTTGTAAAAAAAGTAAAAAGGGCGTAAGCTTAACTTACCTCGCATCCGAACTACGCTTTTCCTTTCCTTCTTGATTCGTTTGACCCACTTCCTTCTCCAAGCTTCCACCTAGCTTGTTACGCATCAAACTATCGTCAACATTTACAAGGCGGTTAAATTAGTCATTAACAATCACGACTATTCCACCTCACTTATTTTCTATGTCGAAACTACTATTCGACCTCATCATTAGTTAACTTAGCTTATTAAAGTTAACTACTTTCAATCACATGGTTTACAACATTAAGTCTAAATCAACATAATATGTAGAACCCTTATCACTACATATTGCATGTAATTGCCATATAATTCAAATACGCGTTTTCACTCTAAATTTTAACACTTTAGTTCTCATTTAGGCATTTTAACAAACACCTAATGTGCATAATTTGCATTCTTCTTTTATCTAGTTCATGGTTATTGTTTTAACCATGTTTTAACATCAATTAACATGTCCATATCAATTTTTGCATCTACAACATCAGAATTTACTTACAAAAGTTCAAATTACACTAGAACAACTATCAATTTCTAGTGTTTAACATGTTCACACAAAAACCCACTTATCACCTTCAATGGTGATCATGAATTCACAAGAATTAGGCCTAACTTGATCATATACTTGTCTAAGGTTTACTCCTAGACACTACAATGTTCCTATTTCATCATATAACAAGCATGCAATCATCTAATTCGAATTCTCTAGGTTTGCTCAGAAATTCAACTAGAGATTTCTTATGAAATTTACATACCTCGTGACTCCTTTTTCAATAGAGATCACTAATTCGTATTCGGATTTTGATTTGGACTTGATTTGGACCTTCAATTTCGTGAAATTGAGATGAGCTAGGGTTTGAGCTCCTGGCTCCTTCTTCTGATCGATCTCACGCACACACCCACTAGAGTGTGTGTAGAGTTTTAATTAAATAAAATCAAGTTTCAAATCTTCCTCTTTTGGCCCCTCTAGTTTGTAACTTTATAATAAGGGTTATTACCCAAGTTTCCTTCTTTATTTTAAGGCACATATCTAACTAGGTTGATATTCCCAGTTACTTGGTGGGTTCGGGGAAGTTATAACCCGTTTTATTTTTAAGTCCCGTTAACTCGGGCCTTTCGTAAATTTATTTTCTCAAAAGTCTTCGTATAACCTTTATTTAATATTAGGTTTAATTATTTAAATCCTAGTATTTACCGGGTAAATTTTACCACTAACGGTACTTTACCCGTCTTTTAGTGTTAATGTGGTTTGATTACCAAACCCATTTTCGGGGTGTTACACAGCAAGCCACCCTCTATCCAACCTAAACCTAAGAAAGATTGTATTTGATGACAAGCCCTGTGCTAAAGGTTGCACCTACAAGTACTTTTGTCACACCCCCAAAATCCACCATGCGGAGTACCACCGCTTGGAGGCGTGACGTGACCAGGATCGAGCCACCAATCATACTGAACAACATATTTAGGTAAATAAAGCCAACCACAATACGATTGGTGACTAAAAGCTAGTTAACCAAGTTTTTAATTTAAACAGCGGAAGCATAAACGTAAAGTCCAAAACACAAGTCCATAGTTTATAAGTTAAAGTTCAAAATGCAAGTTTAATAAGTTCATAAGGATTCAACTATTAAGCACGGAACATAACAGTCCGTACACCACAACGACTCCTTCCTCGTGCAAGCTCCAAGCATTTAGCGACCTGTAAGGCATGTAACAACGAGTCAACAACAAAGTTGAGTGAATTCACAGCTGGTTATTTAGTTATAGCATTCGTTTCGTAAATCATTTGTTCGTTTTGTAAATCATGTATCGTATAAATTCGTATCGCGGTCTTCCTGACATGTTTGCGAAGATTGGTGGGGGCTTCCCATGTGTTACTAGACCACGCGTATCGACTGCTACGAAAATGTAAGAGGTGCCCTAAGTCAATGTCTATCAGCATTGACCCTTTGCCCATAGTCCATTAGTACACGCCCGTCCGACTGGCATGGTGTGAGGTTTGTTAAACCTAATAGCGCTATTAACTAATGACCCGCTCGCCATAGGCCTCGGCGATTAAGAAGATAAAGGAGGGACTTCAATTGATAGAGTTGATGGTCTTATGGTCGTGTACGTAGGCTTTACGTACGTGCCCTTCAATCCGAGGACAGTAGTAAGTAGTTTAATAGTAATGATAGTTCGAGTAGCCATTCAATCCCATTCCCAACCCACCGGGAACCCCATGCCTTGGAAGGAGTGTGAACTCACCTTGGTTGCTCGGTTTGATTCTCAAATATAGCTAATAGTTAAGGTCGGTCAATCACGCCCTAGTATAATTATCACTTAGTTTATTAGTGATTTCAAATAGAACACAAAGTCCCTACACGTATCTATCACATAACATGCATCACTTTAACTGTTCATGCCCATATAAGTTTCCCATCTATTCCCCACTCATAGACAAACATACGACATTGCACATAGCATTTTTATTGACATATAACATGTTAGATCATTCTCAGATAGCCTACCCGACATTTAGACACGCAAAATCACTACTTATGTCGTTTCAGCTTTTATATTCAAAACTGGGCTGTTTTCGGGGATTTTAATAAAATAGTTATCCTTTTCCAAAAATTCTCAATTTTTTACAAAAGGTCCTATATGTTCCAAAATTTATTATGTAAAAATATCAGGGTCTAGTTCGTTACCAATGTTTTATAGAAAATCATTTTTCCAACTACAATCAGATTTGTTACTTTCTGATTGCAGTTTACAGAATAATTCACTAAAAACTAACCGTAAGTCCGATTGACGAAATTCCAGTTGGAGGGTCGTCGTGACAACGGTGACCAACTACTGTAAAAATTCTATGAGTCGATTTTACTCAGGTTTCAAGTTATGACTACGAATATGACACACTTTTTCTGCAGTAAAAATGCAGCTTGAGCTGCTGTCCAAAAACAGTCTTTTAAAAATAGTAAACGATCTAGAAAAATTATGATTCTAGTGCCATTTGTTTAGTTATTCCAAAATACACATTTTCGGCTTCAGAAAAACAGTTTTTCGATTTAAAACGGTCTAGTTACAGCCTGTTGAAGTTGGCTGGAAATTCAACTCAGCTTGCTGTTTGCAAAGTAAAAGTTACTAAAAACGTATAAACAAAGACCCTAATCATGGTTTATCGATGAATAAATGTTCAAACCTCAATCATGCTTTAACCAACCCTAAACCGTCCAGATTTCAACTTGGCACAAACTTTTTATGTAGGGTTTTTATGCAGAATTTCATGTTCAACTTTTTAGTGTTCTTTTTCTTGTGTCACTTGATTATCATCATCCTACTAAATATTATGACCAAGAACAAGATGCAACAATAGTGTGAAGAGACTTACTACTAGCACAAGGCTAGGGTTTGAATTCTTAATGCAAGGTTGATGAAGGAATGGTGGTGCTAGAGACTTGAACAAAGCTTCTTCGTGAGCCCTTCAACTTGTAACTACTTTGAATGTTCTTCAAGCTTGGAGAGGACTTGTTAGTGAAGAAGATGAGAGTATGAGAGAGAGAGTGATGGTGATTTTCAGTTATGGGGAAGGGGAGGAGCCAAAAATTAAGGGAAGGAGGAGGAAGGTTGAGTGTGGGTTTAGAGGATATGATGAGCATATCTTGGAAGCATGCATCCTACAACTCCATAGCCATCATTGCATATCTATTGCCCAATGAGAATTAAGATTCCATAACTAAAAATCTAAACATAATATTTTGTAATCATGGGCAGATTTTCGGTTGGGGGGGGGGGGTAAAGTGAAAATTTTTGGTAACTAATAGGTATTTAATTAGAAGGTTAAGGGTATTTTCAAGTATAGTGGGTGCATGTCATGTTTATATGGTGTAAAAGGGATTTTTGTGACCGTAACTAATTAAGAATAATAAAATAATATTTCTGACAATATTTTGGTGTCCCAGGTAATGTCCGGTTGTTCGGTCGGATACTGTTTCGTTAATTTGTTTAATTGTTCCGTAAGATGTCTTATAGGTATATTTTTGTAACATAATTAATTCCTAACACATAGGAAAATATACCGGACTATTTAGTAACTTTTCTGTATACTACTAGTATGCTAACACGCACATGTAACTATAACACAGTAATCGGAGAGCAGTTAAATGATTCAGCATAGTCATCAAGTACTTTTATTATCATTAATGAACTGTACGGTTACATGTAAATTTGAGGGTTGTCACATTCTCCCCCTGTTAAGAAAATTTCGTCCCGAAATTTAGCACGTGGTTACTGAGGAAGCTAGTTAAGTTGCGTTGTTTACTGGTTTTTCCTGGGGTGTCACATCATCCCCCCATTGATTTGGAATTTCGTCCTGAAATTCTGCAGTAGCTTCAGTCTCAGTAGTGGTTGCACTTTTCTTAAACAACTGGGGATACTTGAGTTTCATTTGGTCTTCTCGTTCCCAGGTATACTCTGGGCCACGACGGGAATTCCAACGAACTCGGACGAGAGGTATTCTGGTGTGTTTGAGAATCTTAACGTCTTGATCCGTAATCTCTACTGGTTCCTCGACGAATCGCAGCTGGTCGTCGATTGTGAGCTCGTTGAGAGGAACTATGACGGTCTCATCTGATAGTCACTTCTTCAGATTCGACACATGGAATACGTTGTGAACTCCACTGAGTTCTTCCGGTAGGTTCAACTTGTAGGCCACTTTGCCAATTCTCTCAATGATCTCGAATGGTCCGACGTAACGCGGATTGAGTTTGCCTCGTTTGCCAAAACGAACTACACCTTTCCAAGGTGAGACTTTGAGTAGCACTCGATCCCCAACCTGGAACTCGAGTGGTTTTCTTCGCTTATCGGCATAGCTTTTCTGACGGTCACGAGCTGCCGCCATTCGCTGTCGTACCTGAGCAATCTTTTCTGTTGTATCTACTACGAGTTCTGGGCCAGTGATTTGACTGTCACCAACTTCTGCCCAACAGAGAGGTGATCGGCATTTACGTCCGTACAATGCCTCAAACGGAGCGGCCTGGATACTGGTGTGGTAACTGTTGTTATATGAAAACTCCACTAACGGGAGGTGCTTTTCCCAGCCATTACCAAAATCGATTACACATGCCCTAAGCATGTCTTCAAGGGTTTGGATGGTGCGTTCGGATTGCCCATCCGTCTGTGGATGGTATGCGGTGCTCATATCTAAACGTGAGCCAAAAGACTTGTGCATAGCTTGCCACAGTTCAGAGGTAAAACGCGCGTCACGATCAGAAATGATGGAGGTTGGCACTCCGTGCCGTGATACCACTTCTTTTAGGTAGATGTCTACTAGAGTAGAAAACTTATCCGTTTCTTTGATAGGCAGAAAATGTCCAGACTTGGTCAGTCGATCCACGATCACCCAAATGGTATCATTTCCGCGTTGAGATCTGGGCCGGCCAGTAACGAAATCCATGGAAATTTGCTCCCATTTCCACTTAGGTATCTCTGGTTGTTGAAGTGGGCCTGATGGTTTCTGATATTCGACCTTGACCCTAGCACAAGTCAAGCATTTACCGACGTAGGTTGCTCTGTTGGCTTTCATACCAGGCCACCAGTATGTAGTCTTTAGGTCGTGGTACATCTTATCCGAACCAGGATGTACTGAATAACGAGACTTATGTGCTTCATCCATCACAAGCTCGCGTAGGTCTCCAAACAGTGGAACCCAGATGCGTCCGTTAACATAGTAGGCTCCGTTTTCTTTTTGTTCTAGCCATTGCCTCGATCCTCGTAGGGACTCAGCCCTGATCTTCTCTGCTTTCAATGCTTCAACCTGAGCATCGCGAATCTGAGCGGGAAGGTTAGATTGGATGGTAAGTTGTAGCGCACGTACACGCTTAGGTATAGTATCCTTTCGGCTGAGGGCGTCAGCCACAACATTGGCTTTGCCTGGATCGTATTTGATAGTGCATTCATAATCGTTCAAGAGTTCGACCCATCGGCGTTGACGCATGTTTAACTCCTTTTGCTTGAAGATATGCTCGAGACTCCTGTGATCGGTGTAAATGGTGCACTTGGTACCGTACAGGTAGTGTCTCCATATCTTAAGCGCGAAAATGACTGCTCCCAATTCCAGGTCGTGTGTAGTGTAGTTCCTTTCGTGAACTTTAAGTTGGCGCGATGCATAGGCAATAACCTTGTCACGTTGCATCAACACACAACCAAGTCCTTGGATGGAAGCGTCGCAATAAACCACAAAATCATATGTGCCTTCAGGCAATGAGAGGATAGGCGCGCTACAAAGTCTATCTATCAGGTGCTGAAATGCGGACTCCTGTGCATCACCCCAACGATAGGTGACACCCTTCTGAGTCACTGAAGTGAGGGGTTGCGCAATCTTGGAGAAATCCTTGATAAATCTTCTTTAGTATCCTGCTAAACCCAAGAATTGGCGGATGTCGGTTGGTGTACGGGGTGCAGGCCAGTTCTTGATCGAGTCAACCTTGGATGGATCAACATGGATCCCATCCTTGTTTACCACATGGCCTAGAAAGTGGACTTCGCGAAGCCAAAAGTCACATTTCGAAAACTTGGCATACAACTGTTCTTTTCGAAGAAGTTCCAGAATAAGCCTTAGATGTTGCTCGTGTTCCTCCCGACTCTTAGAATAGATCAGGATGTCGTCAATGAACACTATGACAAACTTATCCAGGTAAGGCTTGCACACTCGGTTCATGAGGTCCATGAAAACTGCAGGTGCATTCGTTAATCCGAAAGGCATAACTAGAAACTCGTAATGGCCGTAACGAGTTCTGAATGTTGTTTTGGAGACGTCCTCCTCTCGGACTCTCAGCTGATGGTATCCCGATCTCAAATCAATCTTAGAGTAATAACTCGACCCTTGCAACTGGTCGAACAAGTCATCAATGCGTGGAAGAGGATAACGATTCCTCACTGTTACCTTGTTGAGCTCGCGGTAGTCAATACACATCCTGAAAGTACCGTCTTTCTTCTTCACAAACAAGACTGGAGCTCCCCAGGGTGAAGAGCTAGGACGTATAAAACCCTTTTCCAAGAGTTCTTTTAGTTGCATGGACAATTCTTCAAGTTCTGATGGAGCTAGACGGTACGGTGCTCGAGCTATGGGCGCTGTTACAGGAGCTAGCTCGATTTGAAATTCAACTTGGCAATGAGGCGGAAGACCAGGTAATTCCTCAGGAAATACCCCGGGAAAGTCGCGCACAATAGGAATGTCTTCTATCTTCTTTTCCTCTGAGGATGCATCAGAAACGAGGGCTAGAATAGCGGTGTGGCCCTTTCGCAAACACTTCTGGGCCTTAAGGAAAGAGATGATGCTCACAACAGCACCACTCTTGTCACCACGAATTATGAGAGGTTCTTTACCAGAACGAGGAATGCGGACGATTTCCTCCTTGCAAATAATCTCCGCTTGATGATGAGATAGCCAATCCATCCCGATCACGACGTCGAAACTACCCAGAACGATAGGAATAAGACCGATGGAGAAGGTCTGACCAGCTAGGACGAGGTTACAGCCCTTAACTATGTGTGTGGCTTTAAGACTTTTACCGTTTGCTATTTCTACAGTGTGTTTGGTGTTCAAAAGTGTTGGAGTGCGCTTAAGCATTTGGCTAACTTTTAAGGACACATAACTAGTATTGGCACCCGAATCAAATAACACAGTAACAAAGAAATCATCCAGAAGAAACTTACCCATCACAACGTTGGGATCGTTCCTTGCCTCCCCTTGGCCAATCACGAACACACGACCTTGGGCGCCATTGCCATTATTGTTACCTCCATTGTTGCCTCCGTTGTTATTTCCATTATGGTTCCCGTTCCTTTGGTTGTTGTTCTGATTCTGGTTCAGCTGGGGACAGTTCTTCTTCAAGTGGCCTTCAGCGCCACACTGAAAGCATCCCCTGTTGCCCTGTTGCTGTTGCTGATTCTGTGGTGCTTGCTATTGCTGCTGACAGTTCTGATTTGCAGGCCATGAGCTCCTGCAATCCTTGGCTTCATGACCCATCTTGAGACACCTCTGACAACGTCCCTTGTTGCACTGACCACTATGGTGTCTGTTGCATTTGTTGCACTTTGGGTGGTTTCCTCGATATCCACCCTGTCCTTGATTACCGGAGGATTGCTGACCAGGACTCTGGTAGTCATCAGTCTTTCGCTGCTGAGACCGACCTGAAGCAGAACCCTTACTGGAGTTTCCATCCCATTTTCGCTTGTTGTCGGTAAGTGCATCAGAAGTAGCTGTGGCACTAATTCGTTTGGGCAGCCTGTTTTGCTCCACCGCCTGGTTAGTGAGTCGATGGGCCAACTTGACGATTTGTTGTATAGTGCCAAGGTTAGCTGAGGTCACGTGGCTTTGAATTTATGGCACCAAGCCCTTAAGGTACAGCTCAATGCGTTTGTAGGGAGGGTCCACCATAGTAGGGCACAAGATGGCTAGCTCATTTGACCTCTTCGTGTATGCCTCAATTTCAGATCCCGTCATCTTCAGATTGAAAAATTCTACCTCCAGCTTGTGGATGTCGTCACGACTGCAGTACTCTTCTCTAATCAGTTCCTTGAAACCGTTCCATGGGGTGGCATTGGCAACCGCCAACCCAAGCAATTGAACCTGTGCTTTCCCACCAGGTTAATGCAGCTCCTTCGAGGGTTCCAGTAGCATATTTCACCCTTCGATCTTCGGGGCATTCACACATCTCAAAAACAGACTCAAGCTTCTCGAACCAGTGAAGAAGGCCTACAGCTCCTTCTGTGCCGCTGAAAGTGCTAGGTCGGCAATCCATGAATGTTTTGAACGTACACACATGAGGCAGAGCATGTGGACCTCCTGCAGGAACAGCTGCGAATGCCTTAGCAACTCGTTCGTTGATCAAAGCCGTCAACTGGGCTTGAGTGAGGTTGATACGTCCTCCGCGTCCGTTCATGATCTTCATAACGAAGCAACATAAGTGAGGGAAGTGTCGTAAAAGTGCGTAAGGGTGAGATGACAGAAGAGAGCAAGCACACAAAGTTCAAATGGCAGTTATCACGTTAACTAATGCACAATGTGATCTATCTAACCGACAATATAACATAAACCATACCAACTATTGTGCCGAGTCTTGCACGTGGAGCGAAGCGTCGTTGTGGATCGTTGAGCACTGTACAGGTTATAGTCTGGTTTTATCAAAAGCTTTTCCCCTTTTTAAAACCAAGTTCACTATAACCAATGGTTCTGATACCAATCTGTCACACCCCCAAAATCCACCATGCGGAGTACCACCGCTTGGAGGCGTGACGTGACCAGGATCGAGCCACCAATCATACTGAACAACATATTTAGGTAAATAAAGCCAACCACGATACGATTGGTGACTAAAAGCTAGTTAACCAAGTTTTTAATTTAAACAGCGGAAGCATAAACGTAAAGTCCAAAACACAAGTCCATAGTTTATAAGTTAAAGTTCAAAATGCAAGTTTAATAAGTTCATAAGGATTTAACTATTAAGCACAGAACATAACAGTCCGTACACCACAACGACTCCTTCCTCGTGCAAGCTCCAAGCATTTAGCGACCTGTAAGGCATGTAACAACGAATCAACAACAAAGTTGAGTGAATTCACAGCTGGTTGTTTAGTTATAGCATTCGTTTCGTAAATCATTTGTCCGTTTTGTAAATCTTAATGCAAGGTTGATGAAGGAATGGTGGTGCTAGAGACTTGAACAAAGCTTCTTCGTGAGCCCTTCAACTTGTAACTACTTTGAATGTTCTTCAAGCTTGGAGAGGACTTGTTAGTGAAGAAGATGAGAGTATGAGAGAGAGAGTGATGGTGATTTTCAGTTATGGGGAAGGGGAGGAGCCGAAAATTAAGGGAAGGAGGAGGAAGGTTGAGTGTGGGTTTAGAGGATATGATGAGCATATCTTGGAAGCATGCATCCTACAACTCCATAGCCATCATTGCATATCTATTGCCCAATGAGAATTAAGATTCCATAACTAAAAATCTAAACATAATATTTTGTAATCATGGGCAGATTTTCGGTTGGGGGGGGGGGTAAAGTGAAATTTTTTGGTAACTAATAGGTATTTAATTAGAAGGTTAAGGGAATTTTCAAGTATAGTGGGTGCATGTCATGTTTATATGGTGTAAAGGGGATTTTTGTGACCGTAACTAATTAAGAATAATAAAATAATATTTCTGACAATATTTTGGTGTCCCGGGTAATGTCCGGTTGTTCGGTCGGATAATGTTTCGTTAATTTGTTTAATTGTTCCGTAAGATGTCTTATAGGTATATTTTTGTAACATAATTAATTCCTAACACATAGGAAAATATACCAGACTATTTAGTAACTTTTCTGTATACTACTAGTATGCTAACACGCACATGTAACTATAACACAGTAATCGGAGAGCAGTTAAATGATTTAGCACAGTCATCAAGTACTTTTATTATCATTAATGAACTGTACGGTTACATGTAAATTTGAGGGTTGTCACAACTTTGTTTCATGCAAGCCTGGGATTTCACAGGGGAGAAAGAGGCAGTGGATTGCATGACCTGGTTGGATGAAATGGACACTGTGGTAGATATTAGTGGGTGTGTTGAAAGAGTTATTGTGAAGTTTGTATCTCAGTCTTTTAAGGGTGAGGCATTAGCTTGGTGGAGGTCCTTGATCCAAGCTACAGGGAAAATCCCATTATACAATATGTCTTGGGAACAGTTTGTGTCCCTGATCAAGGAGAACTACTGCCCTTAGCATGAAGTTGAAAAGATTGAGTCTGATTTTCTGTCATTGGTGATGAAAAACCTGGATTGCCAAGCCTACCTCACGAGCTTTAATACTATGTCAAGGTTGGTTCCTTATCTCGTGACCCCGGAACCCAAAAGAATAGCTCGTTTCATTGGGGGTTTACCCCCAAAGATCAAGGCAAGTGTAAAGGCTTCTCGGCCAACTACATTCTGGTCTGTAGCTGATATATCCTTGTCCCTCACATTTGACGCGGTCCGGCAGAGATCGCTGAGGAACATGGATGCAGAGAAGAGAATGCGTGATGATGACAATTCACGACGGTCAAACAAGAAGCACAAGGGAAACAATGACCACAAGAAGGGGTCTGAATCTAAGAAGGATGGGCATCAATCTGGAGATAAGCCCAAGTGTAAGGTTTGCAAGAAGCACCACTTTGGGAAGTGCAGATATGACTCAAAATCCCAGTCTCAACCGAGGCCATGTGGGATTTGCAAATCAACTGAGCATAAGACCCTAGAATGCAACTTGCTACAGTTGCAATGAAAAAGGGCATATTAAGACCAATTGCCCAAAAGCTGCGAAGAAAGCTGAAGAAGGAAAGAAGACCAATGCCAGGGTCTTTCAGATGAACGCACAGGAGGCGATCCAGAATGATAATGTCATAACAGGTACTTTTCTTATTAATGATATCTACGCAAGAGTATTGTTTGATTCTGGGCAGATAAATCTTTCGTGGATAATAAGTTTTGTGAGTTGTTGAAAATGCCTGTTAAAACCTTAAGTGTGAAGTATGAAGTGGAATTAGCTGATGGAACCATAGAAACCGCTTCGACTGTATTAGATGGATGTGTCATATCCATTAGGAACCACTCTTTTCCTTTGTCATTACTTCCGTTTAAGCTAGCCGGTTTCGATATAGTGATAGGCATGGATTGGTTATCGCATAACCAAGCCCAGATTGTATGCAACAAGAAGCAAGTGGTGATCAAGACTCCGTCTGGTGAGCCACTTACCATCTAAGGAGACACCCAGTACGGGTTACCCGAGCAGGTGTCTATGCTCAAAGCATCTAAATGCTTGAAGAAGGGTTGTGTCATTTATATGGCACAAGTGATTGTCGATGAGCAGAAACCCAAGATTGAAGATATCCCAGTCATTTCTGAATACCCTGAAGAACTACCTGGGTTGCCACCAGATAGACAAGTAGAATTCAGAATTGACATCATTCCAGGAGCAGCGCCTATTGCAAGAGCACCTTATAGGTTGGCACCAACAGAAATGAAGGAATTAAGGACGCAGTTAGATGATTTGCTAGCCAAAGGTTTCATTAGACCTAGTTCGTCTCCATGGGGAGCACCAATCTGGTTTGTCAAGAAGAAAGATGGGTCGATGCGTTTATGCATCGATTACCGTGAGCTTAAGAAGGTCACTATCAAGAATAGGTATCCTTTGCCCAGGATCGACGATCTGTTCGATCAGCTTCAAGGAGCAAGCTACTTTTCCAAAATTGATCTAAGGTCAGGCTATCATCAATTGAAGGTCAAAGATGAAGATGTACACAAGACTGCATTTAGAACTCGTTATGGTCATTACGAGTTCCTAGTGATGCCTTTTGGGCTCACTAATGCACCTGCCGCATTCATGGATCTCATGAATCGCGTCTGCAAGCCTTATCTGGATAAATTTGTCATCGTCTTCATCGATGACATCCTCATCTACTCGAAGAACCAAGCTGACCATGAGAAGCATCTCCGTTGCATTCTGAAACTGCTTCATCAAGAAAAGCTCTATGCCAAATTTTCTAAGTGTGATTTCTGGCTTCGTGAAGTCCAATTCCTTGGACATGTTGTTAGTGAGCGTGGTATCCAAGTAGACATGAGGCAGCGACGTTGGATGGAAACTTTGAATGATTACGACTGCGAAATAAGATATCATCCAGGCAAGGCCAATGTAGTCGCAGATGCCTTGAGTAGAAAGGAAAGAGTGAAACCGATAAGAATCAATGCCAAGAGCATTGAGATAAAGAATAGTTTGAACGAAAGGTTGTTAGCTGCGCAAAAGGAAGCTGTCTTGGAAGCTAACTACCCTGAGGAAAAGCTAGGGGTAACTGAAGAACAGTTATCCTCTGGTAAGGACGGAATCCTAAGGTTAAATGGACGCATATGGGTTCCTGTTTATGGAGGACTTCGGGATGTCATCCTTCAGGAAGCCCACAGTTCCAAATATTCCGTTCATCCTAGAGCTGATAAGATGTACCAGGATTTGAAGGCAAACTATTGGTGGATAGGCTTGAAGAAGTCTATAGCTGCCTATGTAGCTAAATGTTTGACGTGTGCGCAAGTCAAAGCTGAACATCAGAAGCCGTCAGGTTTGCTACAACAGCCTGAAATTCCCGCTTGGAAATGGGAAATGGTGACGATGGATTTCATCACCAAGCTGCCAAAGACAAAGAAAGGAAATGATACTATATGGGTGATAGTAGATAGACTGACTAAGTTAGCACATTTCCTACCCATTAAGGAAACTTACAGTTCTGACGTGTTAGCCTAATTGTACGTTGATAAGATTGTGTCTCTGCATGGAGTACCAGTGGCGATTATCTCTGACAGAGATACCAGATACACGTCGCACTTTTGGAAAAGTTTCCAACAGTCTTTGGGCACGCGCTTAAATTTCAGTACGGCTTACCATCCTCAGACGGATGGGCAGAGTGAACGTACCATTCAAACTCTGGAAGACATGCTGCGTGCATGTGTGATTGACTTAGGTGGTAGTTGGGATAAGCATCTGCCATTGGTCAAGTTCTCCTACAATAATAGCTACCATACCAGCATTCAGGTCGCGCCTTTTGAGGCATTATATGGTAGAAAATGCAGAACGCCTATTTGTTAGGCAGAAGTAGGAGAAGCTCAGTTATGAGGTCCTGACCTAGTCTTCGTAACGACGGACAAGATTATCCAGATTTGTGACAGCCTGAAAGCTGCCAGGGATAGGCAGAAAAGTTATGCGGATAAAAGGCGAAAACCTCTGAAGTTCGAGGTTGGTGATAAAGTTCTGCTTAAGGTATCACCCTGGAAAGGGGTGATGCGATTTGGTAAGAAAGGTAAGTTAAGCCCAAGGTATATAGGACCATTCGAGATCATCGAATGTGTAGGAACGGTGGCTTATAAGTTAAACTTACCTAAAGAGCTCAGTGGTATTCACAACGTATTCCACATCTGCAATCTGAAGAAATGTCTAGCTGATGAATCACTAGTGTAACAACTCTCACTAAAATTAATACTTAGTATGATAATTATCTATTAAGGAAACCCTAATTGAGAAACCCAAGTAATTCTGCATAAACCCTAAAATTTTCATAACAATCGGAATCAGGATCAGGGCCCCTAAAACTCAGGGGGTAAACCCTAGTTGGTAATATCCTAATAGTTTAATGTGTGAATTGAAATTTCATTCGAAACCAACTCAGCTGAGCTACCTGGACACGAACCCAGCCTATGCTAGACTAGGGTCTCTCGCGCCACGCGACGCGCACAAGGGGACCTTTCGCGTGGCGCTAGGGGGGCAATTTTTGGGTATAAATAGAGGGAAGTGGCACTTGAATTTCGGTGTTAGTTCGACGCTTAAATTCCAAACCTACACTGACATATACGTAGATTACTATAACAACACACACGATTCACGAATCGCTGCCGCAAAACAGGGTAATAACTCGATCGCTATTACGATTCAACGTCCGATCGATTAAAACTATCTGACGATTGTTTGAATGCTGCCCAAATTGGGTTTATACTTTATCATTCATCGTGATTTCGACTTGAATGTTTGAGTGCTGTCCGAACTCGGGCCATACTCTTTCATTCGTTGTGAATCCGCTGAATTTTTAAGTATTGCATTTTGTCAATCGTTGTGAGGGTTTAATCTCGTGAATTGTCGTAACTGCTGTATTAGTTACTAACCCAGTTTGTGTGCATTGTTATTTAAATTAGGTTAAACAAGGCTAATCAGTAGGCTTATACACTGCTCGTTAAATCTGCAATGTGAGTCATTCTCTTTTTATCAACTGTTTTACAAAACTCCAAGTTATTTTCAAAGTTATAATTACAGGGATTAAGTCTTTGTAATCACCAAATTACAGCCGGTATGTGGGGTTTTGTATACATTACTTGATAACCGTCACCATTGGACAACGAGTTAGCCAATGGGTGATATGACCATAGTCACAGACACCATCGGGCAATGAGGCTACCGATGGTTGGTCGAGTGACAAATACTGTGGGTAGTTGGATGATAATCAGAAACATTGTAATCGCTCTTAATACTGTAAATTATAACAAATGTGTCATTTTCAGTAAACTGAATGATTCACTCAGTATTTCCCCGCTGACAAAACCTTTTTCAAACATGTTTCAGGTGATCTGTTGTGATCCAAGAAAAGTGTCGTGAAGCACTACAAGCTTAGAGAAGTGGCTCAATGTAAATAAATTAAGAAACATGTTTTGTAAAATAAAGATTTCCCAGTGAAATCACCTTATTGTAAATTACAACGTTTTATCCCTAAATTATGTAAGCGGGGAGTTTTAATATTAAAAGATCCTGTTTAAAAAGACTTCCGCTGTCACTTAAATTAATACCACGGGATTTCCTGCCTCGCGGCTCTGGACCGGGTCAAACCGGGGCCGAGGGCCGTGACAACTAGTCATACCACACACGGATGTGCACATAGATGAGAGCTTGAAATTTGTGGAAAAACCTTTGTCGATTGGGGATCGACAGGTAAAGAAGCTTCAAAGGAAGCATGTGCCTATTGTCAAGGTGAAATGGGATGCCCGTAGAGGTCCCGAATATACGTGGGAGTTAGAGTCCACAATGAAAGAAAAATACCCTCAATTGTTTCCGTAAATCTCGAGGTCGAGATTTCTTTTAAGGGGGTGAGGATGTAACACCTCGTAAAATCATACCCAATAAAATAAAGACACGTGTCATGTAAGACAAACGTGTCAGTAACCCGGATAAAATAAAAGATGTATGGTAGGATTTAAAAGGGCGACATGTTATTAAAATACCTCTGAGCATCCAATGTTATAAATCCCAAGATCCTTAAATCATTATGATAAACATCAAATATATATTTAGCCGGTTATTCCTAAATAAATGAATTCCATTCTTATATGGAAATTGGGTTCTTTAAAAATGTTACTACAAAATCCTGATTAATTCTTGTTTAAAAGAAGTTGAATTTAGTTTAATAAGGCATGGCCAACCTCCATAAGAATCCAAAGGAGAATTCTTGATATTCCGACACTTCAAAGACCTTGCACAAGGAGCCAAAGTGGTGTAACTGCATGCAAAGCATGCAAGGGCTGAGCAAAGGGACCCTCAACTGAAAAGGATAGCATGAGATTCAGAGTTTACAAAGTTGCATGGTCAAAACTTGAAAGTTGCAAAAATTTTGTCCTCAGACCATCGGTTACGGACCGTAAGGGTCCAGGCTTACGGTCCGCAAGAGGCATACCTGGGCGCATCAGACCAGGTAAATCAAATGTACGGGGACCGAAAGCAATATGATATGAACTCCAACACTTACCATCCGGGTTTGAGAAATCACCCTAACTTTCGGTATGGTAATGCCTCGAATCAAATGAACCCGAATTTTCAATTGGGCAATCAAGGTGGTTCTTCCTATAACAATCGTTAAGTTGGTAACCAAGGGGGTTACCAAAGGAATTACAATCAGGGGGGTAACCAAGGATATCAAACCCGTGAAGGTAATTATCAATGTGGTTACAACCAAAGTGGAAATACGGGGTGGTACTTCAAACTCTCAGGGTGATGACTCGATAAATTCTAAGTTTGATGCACTCATGAATGCTATAAGTGCCCTTACTAATTCACATCAAGAGATCAAAACCGAAATGAAGAAAGAGTTTGAAGTAAGAGATAAATCCCATAAGGCGCTGGAGAAGCAAGTGGGGCAACTTGCTCAAGAGATGGCTCAAATTCGTGGAAGTGGAGGAGGAATTCCAAGTGACACCACGGTGAACCCTAAGCATCAAGGGTCGAGCTCGAAAAACACGCGTGAGGTACCAATAAATAAAATTTCTTTACGTAGTGGTCGAGTGATAGATAATGGTGTTGAGCCACCACCACCCAAGTTTGTTGAAGGGGTGGTGGAAGATGCTAGTGACGATGAAGGTAATAACGGTCAAACGGGTCAAAATAAAAATGATTTAAAAATTAATAAAAATACACCCGTCGTGACCGTCCCCGTCCCAAAGGCTAAGGACAAGGGTGTCGAGGTTAATACCGCCCCTTATCCCGAACCTTTATTGGGACCATCTAAGAAAGTGGTAAATAAACGAGGCCCACAACAAGAAGAGATGTGGGAAATTTTTAAACAAGTTAAAATCAATTTACCACTCTTAGATGCAATTAAACAAGTACCTTCCTATGCTAAGTATTTGAAAGAATTATGCACCCAAAAGCGGACTCACAAGTTTCCTAAGAAACTAGATTTAACCGAAAATGTGAGTTCGATTCTTTCGGGTGCACTTCCACCAAAACTTCGAGATCCGGGGGTGCCTATAATTTCAATACAAGTTGGTGAATTTAAAATGACTCGGGCACTTTTGGATCTTAGGGCAAGTGTGAGTATCTTGCTAGGTAGTTTATATGACCAATATGATTTTGGTCCACTTCAAATGTCAAACACCACCGTGGTATTAGCCAATTTGACTCCTAAACTACCCCGTGGGATAGTCACGGATGTAATAGTCAAGGTCGAGGACTTTTACTATCTGGTGGACTTTCTTGTACTTGATTATGTTTCTTTGGACCGAACCAAGAAACCAACGGTTATCCTCGGTCAACCATTTTTAGCAACATCGAGTGCTCAAATAAATTGCAAATCGGGCACGGTCGTTATGACTTTTGGTAACCGTCGGTTGCGGTTAAATGTCTTTTCAGGATTGACGGATCCTCTAGTCGGCGATGAATGCTACATGGCGGACATTGTTGACGAGTGTATACCTCTATGCGACATTAATGTCGAAGAGGAAAGCACAATAGAGGAATGTTTCATGTTTGACATGTTGCAAAGGGAAACAAATAGAAGCATAGATGAGGAGGTGAAGGAATTGGAGGTATTAGCGGCTAGGGAAGGAAGGCCCACTTGGACACATCAAGTGGAAAGCCTCCCGGAAAGCATTGACACCAAGTTAAAGCCGTCGTTAGAAGAACCTCCAGTGGTAGAGTTGAAGGAGCTACCCAAGCATCTCATGTATGCTTATGTGGGTGAAGGTAGCACGCTTCCGGTCATTATTGCATCTAACTTGACTGGGGAGCAAGAAGACAAGTTGATGAAAGTGTTGGTCACTCATAGAGCTGCTATAGGGTGGACGATTGCAGATTTGAAAGGGATTAGTACCTCGGTGGTGATGCAGAAATGGCTAGATGCGGTGTAACACCTCGTAAAATCATACCCAATAAAATAAAGACACGTGTCATGTAAGACAAACGTGTCAGGAACCCGGATAAAATAAAAGATGTATGGTAGGATTTAAAAGGGCGACATGTTATTAAAATACCTCTGAGCGGCCAATGTTATAAATCCCAAGATCCTTAAATCATTATGGTAAACATGAAATATATATTTAGCCGGTTATTCCTAAATAAATAAATTCCATTCTTATATGGAAATTGGGTTCTTTAAAAATGTTACTACAAAATCCTGATTAATTCTTGTTTAAAAGAAGTTGAATTTAGTTTAATAAGGCATGGCCAACCTCCATAAGAATCCAAAGGAGAATTCTTGATATTCCGACACTTCAAAGACCTTGTACAAGGAGCCAAAGTGGTGTAAGTGCATGCAAAGCATGCAAGGGCTGAGCAAAGGGACCCTCAACTGAAAAGGATAGCATGAGATTCGGAGTATACAAAGTTGCATGGTCAAAACTTGAAAGTTGCAAAATTTTTGTCCTCAGACCATCGGTTACGGACCGTAAGGGTCCAGGCTTACGGTCCGCAAGAGGCATACCTGGGCGCATCAGACCAGGTTCGGTTACGGACCGTATCCGTATAGGCTTACGGTCCGCAAGAAGGTGATTACGGACCGCAAGGGCTTCGGCTTACGGTCCGTAAGCCTGTCGCTGGCAGCAGGTTTTGGACAGCTGCCTGTTCAGCCTGTTGCACCGCCTTAGTAGTGTGGTTTTCGAAATCAGGGGCTTGATAAGTGGTATATAGCAACATAGGGACACCTGGGATGATCTTGCAACATATGTAGACTACTTCGGCATGATCTTGTGACACTTTGTTCACTATATAAGAAGAAGAAGTTGTGACTTTCTCTCTTGCTCATTTACAACTTATTTCAAGACTTCTCTGGAGCATCTCTGGACTTCAACAAGCTTCTCTTAGGTCCCTAATCATACTTAGGACTCTTGTAAGTGTCCTTAATCCTTTATAATTCAGTTTAGCTTAGTTAATTAGCTAAAAGTCAAACCGTCATAATTAAGGTTTGACTTCGAGATTAAGCTATAATTATCCAGTCAAA
The DNA here is from genome assembly GCF_002127325.2 of Helianthus annuus. Lineage (NCBI taxonomy): Eukaryota > Viridiplantae > Streptophyta > Magnoliopsida > Asterales > Asteraceae > Helianthus > Helianthus annuus. The sequence continues at coordinate 70,847,717 of NC_035447.2, forward strand.
TCTCGAATTAAAAATACCTGTAAGTAGGTAATTATGTGGGTAATAAACCCTTAAAAGGGTATTCTCAGATTCCCACTCTAACTATGTCAATTGTCGGGTCAAAGCTAATTTCAAAAAGTCAACAGAAAGCTTTATTTCAAATTAATACATAATTAGCAATGTAGGATCCATGTAACCTGTTTTGTCACTAATATAACTTGGTAATTAATATAAGAACATGTCTAAACATGTTCAACTCGACAATTTTCAGTTTAGGCTCGGTTTGGAACTGAAAGTCGCATAGTTTGACTTATGCTTTGACTTTCAGTTCTGACCCGTTTAAGCCAAGTTTAGGATTGTCTTAGAGCTTCTTTTGGACCTAGTTACATGTTAGTATAACCCTTTGTGATTATACGGCTTGGTTCATTAGTTATCCAATTATTATGCAAGTTTCCGTTAATCGCCTAAATGTTGACTATTATGCCCTTTCCACCTTAAATTATGATTTTTGAAAATGTAAAAGAGTAGACACCTTAGTTACTGATTTATAAACTTGTACCTAAAATTTGACATCAGTTTGTGGTCTAGATTTAGAGTTATGCTCATTAGCGTAATTAGAAGCCTTCTTAGTAATTAAATGGCGTAACTAGCATATAGCATACCTAAACCCAAATTTATTTATTTTTAGGCTGAGCGTAACTTAGAGTTCTAAGCTTAATTCGGTTATTGCCGGTTTTGCCCTTTTAGGCTATAAAATGAGTTTTATAAATCCTTTTGATCTCAAACCTTTTTCTACTGATTCATTATGTTAAATAAATTATTTTGAGCCTTCTGGAATATTAAAAATATCAGTTTTCTATACAAAACCCGGAAATGGCTCCAAATCGCCTTTTTAAGCATTTTAACGACATAGTATGTATCAAAACTAGTTTATATATATAAGGTTCGATACCTACTGATATATTCAGTAAATTTTTATATTATAACAGTAAACAAAGGTTTTAAACTCAGATTTCCAATTTTAACCTTTTAGGCTTATGTGAAATTACCAAAATGCCCTTTCGGTGCATAATATGGTTATAATTAATAAATTTCACATATATGTGATACCCTACTATTATAACTTATTAAATTAAGTATATTTACTAAATAAATCAGACCTGTAACTTAGATTTCAGATTAAACTCTTTTATACCCTTTAAAATGATCAAAATGCCCTTATGAGGCATTGTTTGTGTTTAAAACCATTTTGGGAATAATAGAAGATATCTTACTGATGTCACAACATATCTAGTGCATATTAACTCAGGGAACTTGCATATGATTCATATGGTTACCCGTTATGCACTTTCACGTTCGGATCTGCTTATGTAACTAGTTTACACATTTTAGCCGAAACGGGTCAAACCATATCATTATTGTCTCAAAATCCAGAATGTGTTTAAGTTACCCGTATTAAACAAGCATGCAAGTTTGTCGGGTCAAAATGTAACACCCCGAAAACGCAAATCATTTATTTTGAATATAATGCTGCTAAATAAGCTAGTGAACTAACTAGGATTAAAATAACCTAGTTAGGTAAAGGCCTTGTAGTGACTTACAATGGGTTAAAACACTAAAAATTAGAACCAAATGATAGTTGAGGGGCTGAAAGTGTTTAAAATTGAAAATAATACTAATAAAACAAAAAAATTAATAACTCAAACACACTTAGTGTGCTGAGATCGAACTAGACAAGAGGGAGGGGGCGACCAGGTTCTCCAAAACCCTAATATCCACAAAACTCATCAATTGAAGGTTCAAATCTGATCCAAAACGAAATCCGAGCTAAGATTAGTGATCCTCACTGCAAGAGGGTTACAAGGTATGTAAAATTTGATGAAAAATTCTCTGATTGGATTTCTCATGAATTTGGAAAATCTAAAATTAGATGCTACATGTTTGTTATTTGGATAGAATAGGGATGATATAGTGTCTAGGAGTAAAACCTAGACAACATCATGTGGAATCATGTCTAAATTCAGGAAATTTCATGAACACATTGAAGGTGGTTCATGGGTTTTGTGAGAAAATGATGAACACTAGGGTTTAGAAGGCTACTCTAGTGTAAATTGATTCATAGAAACTGAATTCTGAAAAATAAGATGTTTAATTCTATATGTGATAGCTCAATGTTTGTCAATCTAGGCTAAGTGACAAGCCATGAATTAGAACATAAAAGATATAAAATTCTGCCCTTAAAGTGTTTGTATAAATGCCTTAAAGAAGGCTTAAAACTGAAATTTAAAGTTAAAATGCATATTTGAGATGTTTCGGCAAATTATACGATGTATGATTTAAAAAGGAGTTCTAAACATAAGGTGATTGAACTCTATAGGAAAGGAAGCCGGAGGATCGAGCGGGTAAACCGGTGTGGACGCACGTTTGAAGGGCTTGCTTTAAAGGTATGTAACTTGTTATGTTACAACATGTAATTTGGATATGTTAATTGTTCATGATAGTGTTTTGGTGTGAAGGTTAATAATAATCGAAATGATATTGTTCTCTATTTGATTTAATAAGTCAAGATTCGACTAAGACACGTTTGGTAGTCGTTATAATGGAGGATTCCATAAACGAGCCAAACAGGTCGAATAATTGTGTAGTGAGTAGTGTTAATGTTGAAACTTAGCTTTTTGGCGTTGACAATCACAAGAGCAGGAAGCCATAGGATTGGTAATGAAATGCCGGTGATATAAAGCCACGGATGTTGGATAAAACGCCTTAAGGTTACTATTGTAATGGAAGAAAAGTTGTGTAAATATAGTGGGTCGAATATTTAATTAGAGATTTTAGTGATTCAGCCCGTAAACCAAATTTTTGGTATAATAATTCTGGTAGGCACGTCGGTAATTTAAATACGGTCGTGTAGGAAAAAGAATCACTAAAAACGGACATACGGATCATAAGTTATGGAAATTTTAAGTTGTGATTTGATAAAACATTGAGTTGGGTATGTGCAGCAACAGTTAAGCAACATTCTGTGAAAAAGGGGGCTAGGCGTCACGCGAGGCCCCTAGGCGTCACGCGACGCCCCCCAGCTCCGGAAAAATTTTATTTTTTGTTGTTTTGGCCCATGGGACTTGTTTATACCCGTTCTAACATTATCAAAACTAACATTTGATGTGGTTTTGACCTTAGGTGATATTGGGGACACTCCGGAGGGCGATCATCTTGATGAAAATTTTCCTTATGTTTGATTCCCAAATCAAATTTTTGGGTTTTCAAATGCGTAGTTATGTTAAATTAATATAAAAACAAACAGAGTGTTACAAGTTGGTAATTAGAGCTTAAGGTTGTCAACAAAGTGTTCGGTTCAAGCTTGATCGATCGTCCGGTAAGGAATTAACTTATTATGTTAGTAGATTATACCTTGTGTAAGAAATGAGATGTGAATTGATGTGCATGGGAAGAGTGTGTTAATTCGCTCAAACCCGGAAAGTGCACTAAAAGTGAACGGTTAAACCAAGTAAGAAACTTGGCTAAACCAAAACAAATAAAGTTATGCTACAAATGAAATGTTTAACGTTTAATGTAAACATTTCAGTTTCAAGATGTCGGAAGGAAATGATGATGATCCGGTGCAGACAAGCTCCGAACAAATGAAAGAAATGATTACCGAAGAAGTGGAAAAGGCAATTGATGGTAGTCTATCCGGGTTTATAGACAAAATCCAAAGCACATTGTTGTCACTTGTAGAAGAGCGAGTTAAAAGGTTGGAAGACAGTGTCAACCTTATGAAGGAGAAATCGGGAGAACGTAAGGGGTGTTCATACAAAGAATTTATGGCGTGTAAACTGCCAATCTATAATGGGGAAGTTGACCCGATAATTTGCCAAAGATAGTTGGGCGACATTGAAGGGGTGTTTGAAAGGACCCATTGTGATGAAAGCGACTTTGTTGCTTACGGAACGGGTCAGTTGAGAGGTCAAGCCAAAGATTGGTGGGACAACAAAAAGAATGAAATAGGAGCCGAGGCGGCGAAAACCATGACATGGGAGGAGTTTAAGACTCCGTTTCTTAAACATCATAGCCCTAAGGCGGTCATTAATAAAATCAAGGAAGAGTTCATGCAGCTGAGGCACAAGGGCGAGACCATAGACAAGATTACGGCGATGTTTATGGATAAAATAAAGTTTAGTAGTGAGTTGGTAACGAATGAAGAACAGAAAATATACTACTATTATGACATGTTGAGCGCCGAATATAGGGAGTTTATGACTCCTTCAAAATACGAGACCCTTACCGAAATCATAAACGTTGCTCGGGAACGAGAAATCGAGTTGAAGAAACAAGTTGAAAGGGGTGAGCAAAGGGCGCAAGATGTGAACCCAAGCCCTACAAAGAAAGCTCGAACTGGAGAGTCAGGAAAGAAAGTGGATGCTAAAGGCGGGTCGCCAAGCTGCAAACTATGTGGAAAAGGACACAAGGGAGAGTGTCGGTTCAAAGACAAGTCGTGCCCAATATGCAGTAAAACGGGGCACACGGTGTCTCTATGCCCGGGTAAAGTTTCAGTTTGTTACAAATACTATCAGCCCGGTCACAAAAAGTCTGAATGCCCGGAATTGGTTGGGAAGAGAGACACAAAGGAGTCTCCAACGGAAGCTCCAAAGGCAAAGGCTAGATCCTTCCAACTTACTGCGGCTGAAGCAAAAACAGAACCCGATGTGGTCTCAGGTATATTCACGATTAACTTAATTCCTGCACGTGTATTGTTTGATACGGGTGCGAATAAATCCTTCATTTCACATGGATTTATTCGGCATCCTTCATTTGTATTGACGAAATTATCTGTGCCCTTAGAAGTTGAAATAGGGGACAACAAAAGCTTTATAGTTTGTGATATTTGTCGAGGCTGTAAATTAAATATTGATGATGAAGAATATTTGATAGACCTAATCCCGATGTCAATGGGAGAGTTTCAAATAGTTGTTGGGATGGATTGGCTATCTCAGCACCACGCAAAGATCGTGTGTTTTCGTAAGGAGATAAAGCTAACATCTCCTAGCGGAAAACACGTTACAATCTATGGCGAAAAGGGAGGCAACCCTACAATATGCTCGATGATAAAGGCTCACAAGCTCATCAGACATGGGTGTAAAGCATTTATGATATACGCGAACGAGCCCGAGAAAGAATTACCAAAGATTGGAGACGTACCCGTAGTGCGTGACTTTGAAGATGTATTTCCGGATGATCTACCGGGAATGCCGCCCGAGCGGGAGGTGGAGTTCGGAATCGAATTGATTCCGGGCGCGAAACCCGTAGCTAAAGCACCATACCGACTCGCGCCGTCGGAATTACAAGAGTTGATGTCACAAATTCAAGACTTGCTTGACAAAGGATTCATAAGGCCGAGTGTGTCTCCTTGGGGCGCACCGGTACTACTCGTGAAAAAGAAAGACGGAAGCATGCGTATGTGTATTGATTACCGGGAGTTAAACAAACTCACGGTAAAGAACCGATACCCGCTTCCGAGAATAGATGATCTATTCGACCAGTTACAGGGTGCGAATTGGTTTTCAAAGATTGACCTTAGATCGAGGTATCACCAATTAAAGGTCAAGGAGGAAGATTTGCCGAAGACGGCTTTTCGCATGCGATACGGACATTACGAGTTTCTTGTAATGTCATTTGGGCTGACAAATGCACCCGCAGCTTTCATGGATCTCATGAATCGGGTTTGCAAGCCAATGCTAGACAAATCGGTCATCGTGTTCATAGATGATATTTTGGTGTATTCGAAAAGTGAAGCCGAGCATGCACACCATTTACAAGAAGTGTTAGAGACACTTAGACGAGAAAGGTTGTATGCGAAATTTTCTAAGTACGCCTTTTGGTTACGAGAGGTGCAATTCCTCGGCCACATCATAAGTGCCGATGGGATACTGGTAGATCCGTCAAAGATCGAGGCTGTGTCAAAATGGAATCCCCTGAAGAACCCTTCGGAAATTAGAAGCTTCTTAGGGCTTGCGGGGTACTACAGGAGATTCATTCAGGATTTCTCCAAGATTGCTTCGCTGCTAACCAAGTTAACCCGGAAGGAGGAGAAGTTCATTTGGGGTGTTGAACAAAAAAGGGCGTTTCATACGCTAAAAGAGAAATTAACTCAAGCTCCGGTATTAACATTGTTGGACGGAGTCAAGGACATGGTGGTTTACTCAGATGCCTCATTATCGGGCCTCGGGTGTGTTCTGATGCAACGGGGCAAGTTTATAGCTTATGCCTCGAGGCAACTGAAGATACATGAGAAGAAATATCCCATGCACGATCTTGAATTGGCTGCGGCGGTATTTGCATTAAAAATATGGAGGCACTATTTATATGGAGTAAAGTGCACCATATTCACCGATCACAAAAGCTTGAAATACTTCTTCGATCAGAAGGAGTTAAATATGCGCCAGAGACGATGGTTGGAAACGGTGAAGGATTTCGACTGTGAAATACACTACCACCCCGGAAAGGCAAATGTGGTGGTGGATGCTCTGAGCAGAAAAGCGGACTATGTCCCAATACGAGTAAGGTCAATGCAACTTGTGGTGACCTCGGGTATACTTGAACGTATCCGAGAGGCGCAAGTAGAAGCGGTTAAGGAGGAGAATTGGAAGAAGGAAAGAATAATCGGCCAGTTAAAAGACTTGTCGGATGGAAAGAACGGGTTGAAGACTCGATCCGGAAGAATATGGGTTCCAAATACTTGTGGAGTGAAGGCGCTACTACTTAATGAGGCCCATAAATCCTGATATTCTATTCATCCGGGTGCGACCAAAATGTATAATGATCTGAAACAAAATTATTGGTGGCCCGGAATGAAGAGGGATGTGGTGAAGTATGTAGAGAAGTGCTTGACTTGTTTACAAGTCAAAGCGGAACACCAGAAACCTTATGGGAAACTGCAACCTTTGGAGATCCCGGTTAGGAAATGGGAACATATCACTATGGACCTATTGACCAAACTACCTAAAACGATTCGGGGATTCGACGCCATATGGGTGATTGTGGATAGATTGACGAAAAGTGCACACTTTATTCCTATACGCGAAACATATACTTCGGAAAAGATGTCCGAGGTGTATACAAATGAAATAGTGGCACGTCACGGAGTACCGGTATCTATTGTGTTGGATAGAGATACCTGGTTTACTTCAAACTTTTGGTGAGATTTTCAAGAACAAATGGGAACAAAACTTTTCATTAGCACTGCCTACCATCCCCAGAAGGATGGGCAGAGTGAAAGAACAATACAGACGCTAGAAGATATGTTGCGGGCATGTATCATCGACTTCGGTGGAAGTTGGGATGTTTATCTACCTTTGGCTAAATTCTCATACAACAATAGTTACCATTCGAGTATTGGCATGGCACCTTACGAGATGCTATATGGTAGGAAATGCAGAACCCCGGTGTGTTGGGGTGAAGTAGGACCACATGAATTGGCACATACAGACATAATTCAAGCCACTAATGAGAAAATTGAAGTGGTGCGAGCCCATTTGAAGGCAGCCTAAGATAGACAGAAGTCTTATGCTGACAAAAGACGAAGACCGATTGAATTTCAGATAGGCGATATGGTTATGCTAAAAGTTTCCCCATGGAAGGGCGTTATCAGATTCAGAAAAAGGGGAAAACTAAGCCCGAGTTTTATTGGGCCATTTAAAATCATCGAACGGGTTGGCAAGGTAGCTTACCGCCTTGAACTACCGGAAGAGTTGAATGGAATACATGGCATGTTTCATGTGTCACAATTACGAAAATGTCTAGCGGAGGAAACAGCTTATGTCCATTACGACGATATCGAGGTGGATAATAGCCTGAATTATGCGGTAAGGCCATTAGAGATTTTGGATCGAAAGGTTAAGCACTTGCGAAATAAACAAATCGATCAAGTCAAGATCAAGTGGGAGCACAGGAAAGGTTCGGACACTACTTGGGAGTCCGAAGAGGAGATGCGACGTCTCTACCCTACCTTATTCGGTACGCACTATGGTTTCGGGGATGAAACCCCTTTTAAGGGGGTGGACTTGTAACACCCCGAAAATGCAAATCATTTATTTTGAATATAATGCTGCTAAATAAGCTAGTGAACTAACTAGGATTAAAATAACCTAGTTAGGTAAAGGCCTTGTAGTGATTTACAATGGGTTAAAACACTAAAAATTAGAACCAAATGATAGTTGAGGGGCTGAAAGTGTTTAAAATTGAAACTAATACTAATAAAACAAAAAAAAATTAAAAACTCAAACACACTTAGTGTGCTGAGATCGAACCAGACAAGAGGGAGGGGGCGACCAGGTTCTCCAAAACCCTAATATCCACAAAACTCATCAATTGAAGGTTCAAATCTGATCCAAAACAAAATCCGAGCTAAGATTAGTGATCCTCACTGCAAGAGGGTTACAAGGTATGTAAAATTTGATGAAAAATTCTCTGATTGGATTTCTCATGAATTTGGAAAATCTGAAATTAGATGTTGCATGTTTGTTATTTGGATAGAATAGGGATGATATAGTGTCTAGGAGTAAAACCTAGACAACATCATGTGGAATCATGTCTAAATTCAGGAAATTTCATGAACACATTGAAGGTGGTTCATGGGTTTTGTGAGAAAATGATGAACACTAGGGTTTAGAAGGCTACTCTAGTGTAAATTGATTCATAGAAACTGAATTCTGAAAAATAAGATGTTTAATTCTATATTTGATAGCTCAATCTTTGTCAATCTAGGCTAAGTGACAAGCCATGAATTAGAACATAAAAGATATAAAATTCTGCCCTTAAAGTGTTTGTATAAATGCCTCAAAGAAGGCTTAAAACTGAAATTTAAAGTTAAAACGCATATTTTAGATGTTTCGGCAAATTATGCGATGTATGATTTAAAAAGGAGTTCTAAACATAAGGTGATTGAACTCTATAGGAAAGGAAGCCGGAGCATCGAGCGGGCAAACCGGTGTGGACGCACGTTTGAAGGGCTTGCTTTGAAGGTATGTAACTTGTTATGTTACAACATCTAATTTGGATATGTTAATTGTTCATGATGGTGTTTTGGTATGAAGGTTAATAATAATCGAAGTGATATTGTTCTCTATTTGATTTAATAAGTCAAGATTCGACCAAGACACGTCTGGTAGTCGTTATAATGGAGGATTCCATAAACGAGCCAAACGGGTCGAATAATTGTGTAGTGAGTAGTGTTAATGTTGAAACTTAGCTTTTTGGCGTTGACAATCACAAGAGCATGAAGCCATAGGATTGGTAATGAAATACCGGTGATATAAAGCCATGGATGTTGGGTAAAACGCCTTAAGGTTACTATTGTAATGGAAGAAAAGTTGTGTAAATATAGTGGATCGAATATTTAATTAGATATTTTAGTGATTCAGCCCATAAACCAAATTTTCGGTATAATAATTGTGGTAGGCACGTCGGTAATTTAAATACGGTCGTGTAGGAAAAAGAATCACTAAAAACGGACTTACAGATCATAAGTTATGGAAATTTTAAGTTGTGATTTAATAAAACATTGAGCTGGGTATGTGCAGCAAAAAGCAACATTCTGTGAAAAAAGGGGCTAGGCGTCACGCGAGGCCCCCCAGCTCCGGAAAAATTTTATTTTTTGTTGTTTTGGCCCATGGTACTTGTTTATACCCATTCTAACATCATCAAAACTAACATTTGATGTGGTTTTAACCTTAGGTGATATTGGGGACAATCCGGAGGGCGATCAAGCATGTTTGAAGAAACGAACACGAACTTTTGAAGCTTCCGCGAATATTTAAACATGTTTAAAACAATGTCTATGTAGTTAACACTTAAATATTTGTTTTGGGATTGTTAAACTAGTAGTACTTATCCATAATGTTATCTTGATGAAAATTTTCCTTCTGTTTGATTCCCAAATCTGTTGAACATGTTTCCTTTTTCTTTTGATCCGCCTGTGGATCTATTTCAACTGTTTGTGATACTTAATATTACAATATTTATTCGGTTGAAATAAATTTATCTTTTTGCTTCCGCTGTGCATTTTAAATTTGTGTTGTTTGACTATGATGATATCAACTACGTCACGATACTCCCCACCGGGCCCACCGGTGACACGTGGAAAATAGGGGTGTGACATGCGGGTATTATATACCCCATTTCTGATAGCCAGTGGGTGAGCTCGACACAAACAGTTCCTAAGAAGGCAGGTATTCAAGTAGTAAAAAATGACGCAGGTGAAGAGGTCGCCACTCGGCCTGCAACCGGGTGGCTTTTTTGTATTGATTATAGGAAGTTAAATGCCGCTACTTCTAAAGATCATTTCCCTTTACCATTTATTGACCAAATTGTCGAGAAATTAGCTGGACAAAAATTTTATTGTTTGTTGGATGGTTATTCAGGTTACAATCAAATTGCTATACATCCGGAAGACCAAGCAAAGACTAACTTTACTTGTCCATACGGTACATTCGCATTTAGGCGAATGCCATTTGGACTTTGTAATGCCCCCGCCACCTTCCAAAGGTGCATGATGAGTATTTTTTCCGATATGGTGAGGGAGTCTTTGGAAATCTTCATGGATGATTTCTCGATATTTGGGCCATCGTTTGATACATGCATTGACCAACTTGAAAAGGTTTTAAAAAGATGTTTTGAGAAAAATCTAATTTTGAGTTGGGAAAAGAGCAATTTTATGGTTCAGGAGGGAATTGTGTTGGGGCATGTAGCGTCAAGTCGTGGGATAGAGGTTGACCGTGCGAAAGTGCAAGTCATCTCTACTTTACCTTATCCCACGAATGTTAAGGGTATTAGATCATTTTTTGGTCATGCGGGGTTTTATAGAAGATTTATAAAAGGTTTTAGCGATATAACCAAACCTTTATGTAAATTGTTGCTAAAAGATCAACCTTTTGAAAAAGATTGCCAAAATGCCTTTAACGTGTTGAAGAAAAAGTTGGTTGAGGCCCCGATCTTGAAATCACCGAATTGGTCATTACCATTCGAAATTATGTATGATGCAAGTGATTATGCGGTGGGGGCCGTATTGGGTTGATGTGTGTAAAATGCAACATAAAAATTACATCAAATGAGGCATAAAACTAACCCTTTTTAAGTACTAATGTTGGAAAAAGAGTGTTTTTGTCTTCCTTTTGTATTTTCAGGATTAAATGAGCTCAAATTAACAAAAGAAGCAAAAAGACAGCTAAATCTAACATAAATACAAGAAAAGGGGCCGTGTCGGTGCAACACGGGGCCGTGTCGATGCAACACGGGGCCGTGTCCAACTCTCCAGTAACTGGGATTTGGAAAACAATCACTGTAACTCCGACCACGGGCTGTGTTCATTGAGCACGGGGCCGTGGTGAACCTTCTGACCAGCATTCCTTTCTGTTTTTATTGCAGGACTCGGAACCAGACGCCACCCCTATGTAGTGTATGAGCTCCAATTCTAATAAGGACATAAAAAGAACCTCTAGAAGAACCCGAACGCTTTCTCAGAAAAAGACTAAAAGCCAAAAACCAAGAGAAAGTTTCGGGGAATCCACTTCCAATGGCGGACCAACGTACCCTCATGGATTATCTACGACCCACCGTAGGTAATCTCGGCGCCGCTATCAACGCATCGAATGTAGAAGCCAATAACTTCGAACTTCGGCCGCATTTGATACAGATGCTTCAAAACTCCGCAACCTTTCATGGGCTTGCGGACGAGGATCCCCATCTACATATTACTAATTTCTTAGAAATATGTGATACTTTTCGGATCAATGGAGCATCAAATGACGCCATCCGCCTTCGAATGTTTCCTTTCTCTCTAAAAGACCGAGCAAGGGCTTGGCTTAACGCCCTCCCAGCTGGATCGGTAAACACCTGGGATGAACTCGCCCAAAAATGTCTATATAAGTATTTCCCTCCGGCTAAAACGGCTAAATTAATGACTGAAATTAATACATATTCACAAGAGGACGGGGAATCCTTATATGAAACTTGGGAAAGGTTCAATGAGCTACTACGAAAGTATCCACATCACGGCCTTGCGATATGGCAACAAGTATCCACTTTCTATAATGGGTTGTTGCCACACACAAGGCAGACACTTGACTCTAGCTCCGGGGGACTTTTAGGTAATCGCTGCCCGCATGAAATATATAACCAAATTGAGGAAATTGCTCAAACCAATTTTCAGTGGCACACTCCCCGAGGCAATAAATCTATTGCCCCGGGCGCCCGTAAGGTTGATGAAAGCACTTCTTTACAAGCCCAAATCGAGGCCCTTTCTTCGAAAATAAAAAAAATTGGAAATGACAAAAACAGTCTCGGTTATGGCTTGTGAAGGGTGTGGTGGGCCACATGAAAATTGGAGTTGTATGAAAGAAACAGACGATCAACAAGAGTCGGTAAACTACATTGATAATAGACCTAGGCCGTCGGGTCCTCCAACGGGCACCTACAACCAAGGATGGCGAAATCACCCTAACCTTGGTTGGAGAGAACCCGACAATAGTAGTAACCAACAAAACCAACGAACAAACTTTCAACAACCAAGAAATGAGTCACAAAATTTCCCTCAACAACAAGGTGGATGAGAGAGGCTTGAAGATACTATATCTTGCCTTATCTCCGACACTAAAAAGAAAAACTCGGAAAGGTTTCTACAATTAGAATCAAATTTTAGAAATCAACAAGCTAGTATTCAAAACATAGAAATACAATTAAGTCAACTAGCCCAAAATTTTTCCGAGAGACCACAAGGCGCATTACCAAGCAATACCGAAACAAACCCAAAAGCGCAAGTTCATCTCATCACATTACGAAGCCGCACCGTGGGGCCTACGGAAGTGCCACCGCCGACAGAGGAGACTATACCACAGCCTCTACAAGAGAAGGATTCCCCTCCATCATCAGAGCCTACCAAGGCTCCTCGAGTTCCGTACCCAGGTAGGTTAATTCGTCAAAAGACCAATGAGCAATTCGCAAAATTCGAAAGTCTACTAAAACAATTGCATGTCAACATTCCTTTTATTGATGTCCTAACCCAAATGCCTAAATATTCTAAGTTCATGAGGGACTTCCTCACTCATAAAAGGAAAATTGAAACGTTGCAATTAGTTAACTTAGGCGAAGAATGCTCTGCCCTAGCACTCAACAAACTCCCCCAAAAGAAAATCGATCCCGGAAGCTTCACGATTCCTTGCTCGATCGGGGACTCCCATGTTCGTAATGCACTAGCCGAACTTGGGGCTAGCATTAACCTCATGCCCTCATCAATGTTCAAAAGACTCGGCCTAGGAACAACGAGTCCTACAAAAATGAGCATACAACTTGCTGATCGATCCGTCAAATTCCCGCAAGGTGTCATCGAAAATATCCTAGTAAAGATAAACAAATTTGTCTACCCGGCCGACTTTGTCATACTTGATATGGAAGAAGACACCGAAGTCCCCCTCATACTAGGGAGACCATTTCTCACCACCGCACAGGCAGTGGTAGACATGAATGACGAAATGCTCACCTTAAGGTACGGGGATGAGGAAGTAAAATTCGGGGTTGGGAAGAGAATAGAGGACGATGACCCGGTCAACTACATGAAGGTTATTGATTCGAGTTTGGATGCTGCTCTCCGACGGTGCAACATGGGATGCAAAACATCCCACTCAGAAAATATATAACCTCACCTTGGGTCTAGCCAAGGACCCTTATAAACGTGGCGCACCACGGAGGCATTCCGCGAAACTATCCTTAGTTTAGTTTAATCTTTTAGTTTTAATTTGCAGGATAAAACACACTCATGGTGGTAAAGGATGATAAGGGAAATGAGAAACATGACCCCATGCACAAGAACAAGGCCACACGTCAACAATTTCTCCGTTACAGTAGGTTCAGCACGGGCCGTGCCCAGCCAACACGGCCCCGTGCTGAACACCCTGCAGAAAAATGCCCAGTTCAGGTAACTGGACATGGGCCGTGTTCACCAGACACGCCCCCGTGTCCAGGCTTCTGTTTCTTTTCATTAATTATCGTTACTGGCACCTGAACACGGGGCCGTGCCCGGTCCTCACGGGGCCGTGTCCAGACTGCCAGTAACATAAATTTTTGCTTTTAACACCATGTTACACATCTAATCAACCTAAAAATTTATTTTTGGGACACATTGAGGACAATGTGTAATTTAAGTGTGGGGGGGGGGATGCTAAAACCTTGAAATTTTGCAAGTCCTAATAACAAGCCTTACACAAAACTCTATTGGAACCGCTAATCACCCCAATTTTTTTCAAAAAATTTTCATTTTTTTTTACTTGTCTAAAGTTTAAGTTGGGAATTCTAAGACTAACAAGGTTATATTTTTACAAATTTACAACCGATAGCGTCGTGATAAAAAGAACTAACATAAGAAAATTATGAAACGGCATGACAAGCTTAGTTAAAATTCGATTATATATACTTGATCACATAGAAAACCCATTCCCACAAAAAGTGAGTTTTGAGCCTTTATTGAGCATACAAATATACATGTGACAACTCGAAATTTAGAACCTTTCGTTGTGTCTTGATGTAACATGCTTGTACGTTATGTGATTAGTTGACATGTTTGGTGCAATGATATATGTGAACATCTTATGTGAACTACATGTTATATTATGTGTATGCGTGTATGTATACGAGCCGAGACAACAAGAACCTGACTCGAGACCATGTGGTCTCGAGTGAATAGTAACCGGTTGGGCCATTTGGGCCGTAAACCCTCATCCGAAACCCATTAGGGTGCACCACTTGAACTAGTATATATATCACACCCTAGCTAACCTTGTCATTTTTGAACAACACACATACCCACACTCTCACTCTTTCCCTCTCACTAAAACCCTAGAAACACAAACACACCTCCAAGTTCTCGGATCCAATTGGTTGGCACAAGAACTCTCGGATTCACTTGCGTTCTTCACTCGGAAACTTTCGGACAACAAACCAACCTTCCTTCACACACACCTCACCAACCGGTTAGTATCTATGATGCTTTTGATTAATGTTTGTTGTTGTTAGATGATAGTTTGAATGATAAGGATGTTTGCTTGAAAGAAAATAGTTACTTGTTGACAAAGGATGATGATATTATATGCATGATTGTGATAAATCGGTTAACATGTCTTGATTTCGAATATATTATATGGTGAGTTATGATATTTTGTGTTTAAATGAAGTTTGAACCACTAGTAATCGATGTTCATAAAACCGGTTTGCACTTGGCATGTAATCGGATTAGTATAAAAACCGAGCTTGTGGTGTTATGCTAAATGTTTTGATGCTTGTTCATAAATTTGGTAGAATAAGGGTTGAATGTGTTATGAATATGTTTTGAATATATGAAGAACTTGATGAATGTGTTTGAATACATGAAGAACAACTTGAATATGCTAAGAAGGTGTTTTGAATACTTGAAATCTGCATTGTTTGATCCATTTTGGGTAAATATTAGACAACAAAACATGTTTTAGTGGATAGTACCATATAATGTTGCATGACATTTGAATTCCATTGGATAGTACAACTGTGCAGAATCAGCAACTGTTGGGGAGTCGGAACCCCTGGTTGCGACTCGCAACCACAGTATTACAAGCCGAGACCACCAGTTGCGACACAGGTTGCGAGTCCCGTTGCGACTCGAAACCTTAGCATGATCAGCCGAAACCATGGTTGCGACATAGGTTGCGACTCGCAACCATCCATGATCAACACAAACAGCATAACCCGCAACCATGCTTGCGAGTCCGGTTGCGACTCGAAACCACACTTATGGGCTTGCTTAATTATGGGCCTACGTTAATGGGCCAGGCTTATGGGCTTCTGTGTTAACTGTTTAATACGTGTTTTGGGCTTAAGTAGTTGGACTGAACTTATGGGCCAAATGTGCTACTGTTAATTGAAAATACTGTGCACTGTTGTTAAACTGCCATGATAGAACTTGTATGCCGTGATTGCTACTTGTACGTGCACTGCTTGGTTTGAATCTGATATAAATGGTATCTATGTTAGGACATAGTTGACCACTTGCAACTTGATTGACCTTTCTGTGATTTAACTGCCGAGCAAACCAAGGTGAGTTCACACCCTCTACAAAGCATGGGATTCCCTGGGTTGGGAATGGGGTTAAGGAATGTGGATTCCTCGTCCTTCTTGGGTAGGACGGCAATGATTCAGGAATGTGATTCCTCGTCCTTATGGACGGATAACTCGTACTAGACTAAAACTCTATCACGAAGTCCCTCCTTTTTATATCGACTTAATCGCCGGGCCAATGGCGAGCGGGTCATTAGTTAGATAGCGCTATTTAGGTCTGACAAACCTCACACCGTGCCGCAGAGGACGGGCATGAACTAATGGATCTGGGGCACGTCAATGATGATAGACATTGACGGTTTTCAGGGCACATAAACATGACTACAGTCAGCAGTCGATATGGTAACGAGTCTAGTGTACGCATGGGGTAGCCCCCACGGCCGAAATGCCTGATAACTAACATGGGGTAGCCCCCACGGCTGGAATGCCAGAGTAACTGGGAATGAACATGTCACGTTTTAAACTATGGGGTAACCCCCACGGCAGGATGCCAGTAAAGGAAACTGTTTTCGAAACAACTAAAACGAACACCCAACTGTGAACTCACTCAACTAGTTGTTGACTCGTTACTACATGCTTTGCAGGGCCATAGGTACTCAGCTGGAGCTTGCATGGAGGAGAGTCGTTGTGGGACACGGATTGCCGCGTACTACGTTAAACTTGAAACCATTTGAACTTGTGTTTTAACTTTAAGACTTATGCTTCTGCTTGTGACTTAAACTTTGTTTGTTTGAAAACACCAATCGTATTGGTTAAACTTTTATAATTATTTATATGCTCGTTCAGTATGATTGGTGGCTGGATCCTGGTCAGTCACGCCTCCAAGCGGTAGTACTCCGCAGGTGGATTTTTGGGGGTGTGACAGATTGGTATCAGAGCCATTGGTTATAGTGAACTTGGTTTTAATAAAGGAGAAACGTTTTTGTTAAAACCAGACTATAACCGGTTTAGTGCTCAACGGTCCACAACGACGCTTCACTCCACATGCAAGGCTCGACATTCTAGGTGATATGATATGTGTATATTGTCTACTTGCTAGTTACATAGTACATTGCTCATGGTATGCTTGATTAGTATAACTACTGTTGTTTGAACACGTGCGTGCTTACCCTATCCTACTATCGTACCTTCGCGAACCTCTCTCACTCGTGTTACTCTTGATATGAAGAATCATGTCTGGACGCGTTAACATGACACAAGCCCAGTTGACCGCACTGATCAACGAACGAGTTGCCGCAGCACTCGCAGCTGCATACGCAGGAGGTCAACATGCTCAGGCACCGGTGTGCACTTTTAAGACCTTTATGGACTGCCGACCCACTACTTTTAGCAGAACTGAAGGAGCAGTAGGTCTCCTCCACTGGTTTGAGAAACTGGAATCTGTGTTCGAAATGTGTGAATGCCCTGAAGCGCGCAGGGTAAAATATGCTACTGGTACTCTCGAGGGTTTGGCCCTCACGTGGTGGAATGCTCAAGTGCAAATGCTGGGGTTGGTTGCTGCCAACGCCACCCCATGGGAAACTTTCAAGGAAATGATCAGGGAGGAATACTGCAGTCGTGATGACATTCATAAGCTGGAAGATGAATTCTACAACCTCAAGATGACGGGGTCAGAGATTGAGGCGTATACTAAGAGATCGCATGAGCTTGCCTTGTTGTGTCCTACTATGGTGGACCCTCCGTATAAGCGAATTGAACTCTATCTCAAGGGCTTGGTGCCAGAGATCCAAAGTCATGTGACTTCAGCAAACTTGACTACTATCTAGCAAGTTGTTCAGTTGGCTCACCGTCTCACTGATCAGGCGGTGGAGCAGAACAAGTTACCAAAGCGTATAGGTGCTGCAACTACTTCGGGTACCTCTAGTGACAGCAAACGGAAATGGGATGGAACTTCAAGCAAGGGTTCAACTTCTGTGCAATCTCAGTCTCAGCAGAGAAAGACTGACGACCACAAGAGCCCCAGTCAGCAATCGTCTGGTGGTCAAAGTCATGGTGGGTACAAGGGGAATCACCCCAAATGCAATCGCTGCAACCTACACCACAGTGGGCCATGCACCAGGGGCAACTGTCATCGGTGCAACAAGCCTGGTCATGTTGCAAAGGATTGTAGGAGTGCATACCCCGCCAACCAGAATCGTCAGCAACCTCAACAGAACCAGCGACAACAACAGGGTAACAACAAAGGATGCTTTCAGTGTGGAGCTGAAGGCCACTTCAAGAAAGATTGTCCCCAACTGAACCAGAACAACCACAACAACAATCAAGGGAATGGCAACAATGGGAACAACAACAACAACAATGGTGCTAGGGGGCGAGTGTTCGTGATTGGCCAAGGTGAAGCAAGGAATGATCCCAACGTAGTGACGGGTAAGTTCCTTCTCGACGACTTTTATGTTACAGTTTTATTTGATTCGGGTGCCGATACTAGCTACGTGTCCCTAGAAGTTAGTCAAATGCTTAAGCGTATTCCAACACCCCTGAGCGACAAGCACACTGTAGAGCTAGCTAATGGTAAGAGCTTGGAAGCCTCACACGTAGTCAAAGGTTGCAAACTTGTCCTCGCTAACCAGACCTTCTCTATTGACCTTATCCCTATCGTCTTGGGTAGTTTCGACGTTGTCATTGGGATGGATTGGTTATCCCAACACCGAGCAGAGATTCTTTGCAACGAGAAGATCGTTCGTATTCCTGGTTTAGGTAGTGAACCTCTCATGATTCGTGGTGACAAGAGAAGTGCGGTTGAGAACATCATCTCTCTCCTCAAGGCCCAGAAGTGCTTACGAAAGGGCCACACTGCGATTTTGGCTCTAGTTACTGATACCTCGGAGAAGGAGAAGAAGCTAGAAGATTTTCCAGTTGTACGAGACTATCCTGAGGTATTCCCCGAGGAATTACCTGGTCTTCCACCTCATTGCCAAGTCGAGTTTCAGATTGAACTAGCTCCTGGAGCTGCGCCTGTAGCCCGTGCACCTTATCGTTTAGCTCCATCTGAGTTGGAAGAACTCTCTGCGCAACTACAAGAACTCTTGGATAAGGGTTTTATTCGTCCTAGTTCATCGCCCTGGGGAGCTCCAGTACTATTTGTGAAGAAGAAGGGCGGTACCTTCAGAATGTGTATCGACTATCGTGAACTCAACAAGGTGACTGTGAAGAACCGTTATCCTTAACCGCGCATTGACGACTTGTTCGACCAGTTGCAGGGGTCGAGCTACTACTCAAAGATTGATCTGAGATCGGGATATCACCAGCTGAGAGTTCGAGAAGAGGATGTCTCTAAGACAGCCTTTAGAACTCGTTATGGGCACTATGAGTTTTTGGTCATGCCGTTTGGGCTGACAAACGCACCCGCAGTTTTTATGGATTTGATGAACCGAGTGTGCAAGCCTTACCTGGACAAGTTCGTTATAGTCTTCATCGACGACATCCTGATCTATTCTAAGAGTCAGGAGGAGCACGAACAGCATCTACGACTTATTCTGGAACTTCTTCGAACAGAACAGCTTTACGCAAAGTTCTCGAAATGCGACTTCTGGCTTCGTGAAGTCCATTTCCTAGGACATGTGGTGAACAAGGATGGGATTCACGTTGATCCATCCAAAGTGGACTCTATTAAGAACTGGCCTGCACCTCGCACACCAAAGGAAATTCGCCAATTCTTGGGATTGGCAGGTTACTACAGGAGATTCATTAAGGATTTTTCTAAGATCGCGCAGCCTCTCACCTTACTAACGCAGAAAGGCGTTGTTTATCATTGGGGAAATGCACAAGAGTTAGCTTTTCAGCATCTAAAGGATAGACTTTGTAGTGCACCTATCCTTTCACTGCCAGAGGGCACAGACGATTTTGTGGTTTACTGTGATGCATCAATTCAAGGTCTTGGTTGTGTATTGATGCAACGAGATAAAGTCATAGCCTACGCCTCACGACAACTCAAAGTTCACGAGAAGAACTACACTACACACGATTTGGAGCTGGGAGCTGTTGTTTTCGCACTTAAACTATGGCGACACTACTTGTACGGAACCAAGTGCGCCATCTACACCGACCACAGGAGCCTAGAGCACATATTCAAGCAGAAGGAACTGAATATGCGGCAACGACGATGGGTCGAGCTGCTGAATGACTATGAGTGCTCCATCAGGTATCACCCGGGCAAGGCCAATGTTGTGGCTGACGCCCTCAGTCGAAAGGACACTGCGCCTAAACGCGTGAGAGCGCTACAACTCACTATACATTCTAGTCTACCTTCGCAAATACGAGCTGCTCAGATAGAAGCACTGAAACCAGAAAACGTTAGAGCTGAAGCCCTACGCGGGTCAAGGCAACGCTTAGAACAGAAGGAAGATGGTGCTTACTACGTAACAGGACGCATTTGGGTCCCACTCTATGGCGACTTACGAGAGCTTGTAATGGATGAAGCACACAAATCTCGCTACTCGGTACACCCTGGCTCAGATAAGATGTACCACGATATCAAAACTACGTATTGGTGGCCTAGCATGAAGGCCCACATAGCAACGTACGTCAGCAAGTGTTTGACTTGTGCGCGAGTCAGGACGGAATATCAGAAACCCTCAGGTTTACTGCAACAACCAGAGATACCACAATGGAAATGGGAGCAAATTTCCATGGATTCCGTTACTGGCTTACCTAGATCCCAGCGCGGAAACGATACTATTTGGGTGATCGTGGATCGACTCACGAAATCTGCACACTTTTTGGCAATTAAGGAAACGGATAAATTCTCCACTCTAGCGGAGATATATCTCAAGGAAGTTGTTTCGAGGCACGGGGTGCCCACCTCTATCATCTCTGATCGAGATGCACGTTTTACTTCGGAACTGTGGCAAGCAATGCACAAGTCTTTTGGCTCACGTCTAGATATGAGCACAGCGTATCACCCACAGACGGACGGGCAGTCCGAACGCACTATTCAAACCTTAGAAGAC
Organism: Helianthus annuus; assembly: GCF_002127325.2. NCBI lineage: Eukaryota > Viridiplantae > Streptophyta > Magnoliopsida > Asterales > Asteraceae > Helianthus > Helianthus annuus. The sequence goes on from NC_035447.2 coordinate 70,868,779, forward strand.
ATGCTACATGCATGTGTAATCGACTTTGGCAACAGCTGGGAATGGCATCTGCCACTCGTGGAATTCTCGTATAATAACAGCTACCACACTAGCATTAAAGCTGCTCCGTTTGAGGCATTGTACGGACGTAAATGCCGGTCACCTCTTTGTTGGGCAGAGGTAGGGGATAGTCAAATCACTGGGCCAGAACATGTGGTAGACACTACTGAGCGGATTGCTCAAATACGACAACGCATGGCGGCTGCTCGAGACCGTCAGAAGGCCTACGCCGATAAGGGCAGGAAACCACTTGTGCTCCAGGTTGGGGAGCGGGTATTACTCAAAGTTTCACCCTGGAAGGGTGTGGTTCGTTTTGGTAAACGAGGCAAACTCAACCCACGATACGTTGGACCTTTCGAAATCATTGAGAAAATAGGCAAGGTGGCCTACAGACTGAACTTACCAGCAGAACTCGGTGCAGTTCACAACGTTTTCCATGTGTCGAATCTGAAGAAGTGTCTGTCAGATGAGACCCACGTAGTTCCTCTGAAGGAACTCACGATCGACGAACAGTTGAAATTCGTCGAGGAACCAGTCGAAATCACGGACCGGGATGTTAAGGTCCTCAAGAGCACTAGAATACCTCTCGTTCGAGTTCGTTGGAACTCACGTCGCGGCCCAGAGTTTACCTGGGAGCGCGAAGATCGGATGAAACAAAAGTATCCCCAACTGTTTGCAAACGGTACGACCACTACTGAGGCTGAAGCTACGGAATTTCGCGACGAAATTCCAGATCAACGGGGGGAGGATGTGACACCCCAGGAAAACCGGGAAAACCATACAACTTAACTAGCTTCCTCAGTGAGTGCCATCAAATTTCGGGACGAAATTTCTTTCAACTTGGGGATGAGGTGACAATTCGAAATTTAGAACCTTTCGTTGTGTCTTGATGTAACATGCTTGTACGTTATGTGATTAGTTGACATGTTTGGTGCAATGATATATGTGAACATCTTATGTGAACTACATGTTATATTATGTGTATGCGTGTATGTATACGAGCCGAGACAACAAGAACCTGACTCGAGACCATGTGGTCTCGAGTGAATAGTAACCGGTTGGGCCATTTGGGCCGTAAACCCTCATCTGAAACCCATTAGGGTGCACCACTTGAACTAGTATATATATCACACCCTAGCTAACCTTGACATTTTTGAACAACACACATACCCACACTCTCACTCTTTCCCTCTCACTAAAACCCTAGAAACACAAACACACCTCCAAGTTCTCGGATCCAATCGGTTGGCACAAGAACTCTCGGATTCACTTGCGTTCTTCACTCGGAAACTTTCGGACAACAAACCAACCTTCCTTCACACACACCTCACCAACCGGTTAGTATCTATGATGCTTTTGATTAATGTTTGTTGTTGTTAGATGATAGTTTGAATGATAAGGATGTTTGCTTGAAAGAAAATAGTTACTTGTTGACAAAGGATGATGATATTATATGCATGATTGTGATAAATCGGTTAACATGTCTTGATTTCGAATATATTATATGGTGAGTTATGATATTTTGTGTTTAAATGAAGTTTGAACCACTAGTAATCGATGTTCATAAAACCGGTTTGCACTTGGCATGTAATCGGATTAGTATAAAAACCGAGCTTGTGGTGTTATGCTAAATGTTTTGATGCTTGTTCATAAATTTGGTAGAATAAGGGTTGAATGTGTTATGAATATGTTTTGAATATATGAAGAACTTGATGAATGTGTTTGAATACATGAAGAACAACTTGAATATGCTAAGAAGGTGTTTTGAATACTTGAAATCTGCATTGTTTGATCCATTTTGGGTAAATATTAGACAACAAAACATGTTTTAGTGGATAGTACCATATAATGTTGCATGACATTTGAATTCCATTGGATAGTACAACTGTGCAGAATCAGCAACTGTTGGGGAGTCAGAACCCCTGGTTGCGACTCGCAACCACAGTATTACAAGCCGAGACCACCAGTTGCGACACAGGTTGCGAGTCCCGTTGCGACTCGAAACCTTAGCATGATCAGCCGAAACCATGGTTGCGACATAGGTTGCGACTCGCAACCATCCATGATCAACACAAACAGCATAACCCGCAACCATGCTTGCGAGTCCGGTTGCGACTCGAAACCACACTTATGGGCTTGCTTAATTATGGGCCTACGTTAATGGGCCGGGCTTATGGGCTTCTGTGTTAACTGTTTAATACGTGTTTTGGGCTTAAGTAGTTGGACTGAACTTATGGGCCAAATGTGCTACTGTTAATTGAAAATACTGTGCACTGTTGTTAAACTGCCATGATAGAACTTGTATGCCGTGATTGCTACTTGTACGTGCACTGCTTGGTTTGAATCTGATATAAATGGTATCTATGTTAGGACATAGTTGACCACTTGCAACTTGATTGACCTTTCTGTGATTTAACTGCCGAGCAAACCAAGGTGAGTTCACACCCTCTACAAAGCATGGGATTCCCTGGGTTGGGAATGGGGTTAAGGAACGTGGATTCCTCGTCCTTCTTGGGTAGGACGGCAATGATTCAGGAATGTGATTCCTCGTCCGTATGGACGGATAACTCGTACTAGACTAAAACTCTATCACGAAGTCCCTCCTTTTTATATCGACTTAATCGCCGGGCCAATGGCGAGCGGGTCATTAGTTAGATAGCGCTATTTAGGTCTGACAAACCTCACACCATGCCGCAGAGGACGGGCGTGAACTAATGGATCTGGGGCACGTCAATGATGATAGACATTGACGGTTTTCAGGGCACATAAACATGACTACAGTCAGCAGTCGATATGGTAACGAGTCTAGTGTACGCATGGGGTAGCCCCCATGGCCGAAATGCCTGATAACTAACATGGGGTAGCCCCCACGGCTGGAATGCCAGAGTAACTGGGAATGAACATGTCACGTTTTAAACTATGGGGTAACCCCCACGGCAGGATGCCAGTAAAGGAAACTGTTTTCGAAACAACTAAAACGAACACCCAACTGTGAACTCACTCAACTAGTTGTTGACTCGTTACTACATGCTTTGCAGGGCCATAGGTACTCAGCTGGAGCTTGCATGGAGGAGAGTCGTTGTGGGACACGGATTGCCGCGTACTACGTTAAACTTGAAACCATTTGAACTTGTGTTTTAACTTTAAGACTTATGCTTCCGCTTGTGACTTAAACTTTGTTTGTTTGAAAACACCAATCGTATTGGTTAAACTTTTATAATTATTTATATGCTCGTTCAGTATGATTGGTGGCTGGATCCTGGTCAGTCACGCCTCCAAGCGGTAGTACTCCGCAGGTGGATTTTTGGGGGTGTGACAATACATCTTTACGCTAAATGCTCATTTTTCGTTTCTTGTGTGAATAGCTGCTTGGTTCTTACGACTCTAGAACTTGCCACGACGATTCATTCCCGGTCCTTACCAACTTAAACCCAAGTAAGTAAATGATGGAGGCATTAGGACTAACCCTTTTTTCTTTCAAAACCATTATTTTTTATTTTTCTTTTCACCTACCCAAAAACTCCCCCTAGTTAACCCCTTTGAGCCTAAACCTTTCATTTCTTTACCCTAAAAACCTTTTTACCCACCAAAAACCTTTTTATTTTTACCCTTTATTTTAGTAACAAGCTCGGTTTTCGTGTGACTGAAAAAAAAATATGAATGAATGAAGCTAGAAATAAACAAACAAAGCTCTTAAAACAAAAGCTTGTTTGAAGAAATACTTCATTGAGAATAAAAAGTCACTAAAACAAAATG